>NC_090725.1:198222158-198277158 GCF_036898095.1 Palaemon carinicauda
TTTATATATATGGTAAACAAAAGCCTAAAATCTAGAAATAATCATGAATGAATCAGATGATATGGTGGTAAAAGATATTACCCTAATGTGTAAAAGTAAAGAAAAAGTATAAAAAATAATACGTTGCGTAAAAGTACTACTATTGGTATCATATTTTTTTACCAGATACCATAAAACACAGAACATTTAAATATTTTCATGAGACAAAAATATAATATTACATTAGTGCAATTTTTAATATATAAGAAAATCAATAGCCTGGAACGAGTCATGAGCACAAAAATTAGTAAAGGAGCCATTGCCACCGAACTAAATAATTGTATCTAGTCTTTTTGTAACCGATTCCATGAGATATTGGCAGTAGTTAGGCAGTCTTAAATTTTCCCATTCAGAAATTACATGATTAATTATTGCCTCATAAATTTGCTCACTCTGTAAATCCCATGTCCTAACCATCATTGCCCACACGTTTTCGATGACATAGATGTTGCAACCTTTGCTTGGTCATTCTATGATAACAATCTCTGTATGTTCTTGAAACCGTCCCCTGACTAATTGGCTTGTGTGGATGAAGCTTTTGTCATGCACAAAATTAATTGGATTTGAGACAGGAGTTGCTGTTGCAATAGTAGGTGGAATACTTATCCTTGCCAAGTATCCTAGTCTCCCTGTGAGAAATAATTTAAGGAAAGCCTCCCCACTCTGATTTTTTACCCTCAATATTGAGAATAGAACACAAACACTCTCACACTCAACAATCCAGAGAGCCAAAAAGAACATGGATCACTAACCATACACACGTTAAAGTCCAAAATTACTCTATTGAATATTGGGACTGCCAAGATGTTTAAATGCTATTCAAGGCATAGAATAGTAAATCTCAATCGAGTGTTCTTGGACCAATTACGTTAACAGAGACAGTGATGCAAAGTGCGTTATGAGGGGGAGCAGTCCTGTATTATAAAATAAGTTGAAATAATGATCTCCACCCTCTAAACGCAAGAATAATTAAAGTGTACACTTGCTAATATCATTGACCAATGTTGTCTGATTCACTTTTTAATATCTCTTGGATAACTATCCCGAACGAAGTAATTGATTTTTGATAGTGTACCAGATTATCAATCAAATAAAAGAGCAAGGATACAAGAGAATATAAGCTAATCTGATTTGTATATCACATAAAAAATGACCGACTAAACGGAAATCCTAGCATGCGCAATTACATAAAATATAATTAGAACAAGATGAAATATATGCAATAAATATACAATAACTAGTACAAAAAATCACACACACATAGCCCGATAATGTATCGCCACCATGAACTAAATCTAATCTAAGGATGGGGAAACTTAATTATGGCCATAGTAACCTGCACTTCTCACATAAGTACTTAGAGAAAATGCTTGTACAGAAAAGGACAGTTATAATATCGGACTTTCAAACTAGCCAGTCCAACCCGCTAGAAAAGGCCCTTTACTGCTTGGATGATTAGGGAAAATGGATCAGGTCCCTCTTCCTCTGTTCCCTGTCTAATGGCTCTTTTTTTCCAGGGAACATGGTTTGGTCTGCCGGAAGAATCGCTGGTTTCAAAGAGTGGGGGAAGGCTAGGGAGGACCAGAAATAAGTGCCTACTAGCTAGTGTTTACACCTGTACACTGTGGTGGGTCATGGGTGAATGGGCAGATTTCTTGGTTGATGGCCATCACCTGGTTTTAGCTTCCAAAGAGGTGAAACTTGTGTGATAGAAATGGCAGTTGAGGTGCCATGTTGGGGCTTTCGGGCATGGCATTATACTCTTCATAAGAAGTGATGTTTAGGCAGGATTTGTTTCAAAATACAAAGAGTAATATTGCAACCCTAGGGGAACAAACGCAATAATATTTTTAGTCTGACATACCAAGATATATACTTCAAAGATTAGTTAGCAAAGGAGCTAGTGTGGTATGCAAAACATATTCCCAAAACAAATCAAACCTGAATTGGTAATTAGACATTAAAATAAGCTGTTTGTAAGCTAGCAATAATAAAGTTATATTAAAACCCAGTGAAAAATTTTATCCCGAAACATAACTTAAGTCAAGAACCAGTGTACACAGCTCAAGGCCTTAGTCTTACATTAATACCACCGTGAAATCGACAACAATTTTAACATAGCCTTCCTGTGTCTTGGTAGAAGAAAATGTAAAGCCAGAGAACGAAAATATCAATGGGAACTACTATATTAGCTCCAGTGAGAACCAAATACAAACAGAAGAAAAAAAAGTAAAGAACATTTTTTCATACCCTGGGAATATAAGGAGCAAGAAAGGAGAGAACGGTTAGTTCTGGCAAATTTAATACAAGCTACTTTTTAGTACATAAGGGATAAATCTACTGGATGAATAAAAGTGAAGTTGTTTCTTCATATTAGTGTTCATTTAAAGTTAACAATACGTAGTGATAGCTAACAGTTAACTTAAATCAAGCATGTGAAAGTATACATAAATGCGGAGAAAAAATTTAAATGAGGTAATGCTCTTTAAAACCATTAAGAAATGTGTTAAGTATGAAATTTAAATGTACAACACTAAATCAAATAATTGAAAATGAAGTAGACCATTTTTCCCACCCAAGGGGATAAAAGTTGATGTAGGCAAATGTGATCCATTATCAGTCAAGTTGAGCAAAATGTCGGGTCAAAACAAATTCAAAATTAAATTGGTGAACCAGTCCTGTTCTTACATCCAAAGTTTAAAACCAAAGGTTTTTTCAAAGAAAGTGCCTGGTGTGATGAAAACTTCAAATTTGATAATGATCAAAAGGAAAACAACTACTTTCCTCTCGGCAACAAAGTATGAACCATTAATCGACATAAATTTAATGAACAAATCAAGGCA
Organism: Palaemon carinicauda; assembly: GCF_036898095.1. Lineage (NCBI taxonomy): Eukaryota > Metazoa > Arthropoda > Malacostraca > Decapoda > Palaemonidae > Palaemon > Palaemon carinicauda. The sequence continues at coordinate 198,225,041 of NC_090725.1, forward strand.
AATTTGATGGAGACACTCTTGGTTGTCATTGTCAGGGAAATAATCTGAAAGCGGGTTATTGACATTGCACTTCATGAATGGCATGTTAGCTTTCAACATGACCTGAAGGATGTCATGGTGTTGTCATAATGACGTGGCAGCTTTGCAAGGCAAATGCTAAATTTACGCTTTGGAGCTAAAGCAAGTGACTGCTTACCCAAAGGGTGCTGAACGACTTGACAAAAGAATAAAGATTTAAAGTGGTGCCATAGAAAACTGCTTGAAAAGAGTAAATAATAATGTTCAATGTACTGGGGTCATCTAACAAGGGGAAAAGTAAACAATCTTTGAGCTCCAGCACTAGTTCTATCTGTGTGTAATTTCCAGCTAAATCTGCAGTCAGGCAAAAGTGTTTCTTACAGAATGTTAAACTCAAGGTTAAATTTCCTATTGCAAGGCTCACTCAAAGAGCATGATTCAAGTACTGACTGGTACGTTGCTTTAGTAGCAGTGAGGTTTGGAGCGACAGTTACATGTATGAGGAAAGGATAGTTAGGCAAGTGGTTTTCTGGTCTGTGGGATGTTACGTTAACAGCTTGGCATATCGGAGCAAAAGTTGAGTGTTTAAGGATAGGGCAATCAAGGGAGGAATGTGCTGGTCCACCTTTATGAGGCTCGGGCAATATCGTTACCGGTTTTTCTTGGCCTACATGGTTAAGGTTAGCAGTATCTGCTTTACCTCAAGAGGGGTTCACATTGAGACCATGATCAACATTTTCTCCGTGAGGCACAATTTAATGTGAATGAATTGGATTGAGCCCTTGTTATAGAATGAGGACTGAACAGGAAGGGGAACTGGTGCAAAATGATTAATCTTGTGCCATATTGGCAACATAGTATTAAAATATGAAGATTTAAGTGGAGGGGGAACTGAGACTAAATTATAAACTGTGTGCTTGCCTGCCGAGACATTAGGGGTTAACAAAAGGACCTCAAATAGTAATTACACCTAGATGCTTTATTGAAAGTGTGTCGACAAAGGAGAACAAAACTGACTGGGTTTGATGTTTAGATTTTGATGAGCGATGAGGCAAACAAAAGCAGTTTCAATTCATGTCGAATAGGCAGCAAGCACAGGGTATATAATTTAAACTATAGGATTGTCACCATGACATTACCAAAAAGTTTTGTGATCAAGAAGTTTGTAATTAATTTTTCCAATGAGAACCTTAAAGTGTTCCGTGACTTTATAAGCCATACTAGGAAAGATCACTGCAGCAAGAGTATGGAGGGCTAAATCGGCTTCCTCACAAACAATTTTGAACTTTAATTCCTGTCCCTTCAGGCACGTGTTAATCTCCTCTAGCTGTGAAGGGTTACTGACATTATAAGTGAGGTTCGCCATCTACGGTTGACTAGGTATGATGAAAAGATTAAGCAAAAGCAAAACAAAGGAGAAATCTGCATTTCAAAGTTCCATGTCAAACTCGAGGAATGTAAATGCTTCCACTGGCTTTATATAGCTAGAGGCACATAAAGGTAATAACTGAGCGTTTAAAACTGAACTTATAACGAAACAAAAACATTGTTTTGCGGTAAAGGGTTAATTCATAAATGACTCCCTAATTCACAGAGACCAGGCTAGAAAACCAGATGATGCACAGTCACATGACAATAAATTTATACAAAAAAAAAAAAGATCTATATATGTTAGGTTAAAAGTTTCAGGTTAAAAGTTAAAATAACTGATCGCGGCCAACAATTTTATTGTGATACGGTTACATAGTTGTGGGCACGCTGAGGCGACTACCAAACAGTTGTAAAGTTATAGGCGCACAGAGACAGCAACTTAACTGTTAAAATGCAGTAACGAAGAGGCTGAACAAATTTACCTCACACAGATGGTAAAAAAAAAAATATTCCACAATTCCACTCACGCATTAATTAAACATAAATTTCCTCACGAAATTGAGAAAACGAAGTTACGCTCACGAAGATGATAATCGAAATCTCACTCACAAAGAGTGATAAAACTTAATCAGTGTTGCATGTGGAAGTGGCAAACAATAAAGTTAAGAATTAGAACACTGACTATAAGAAACACAATGCATGTTAAAAGAGAACATGCATTACATACAGTTTCAAAATGGTAGATAAGCATTAAGAACGTAAGTTCTAGTTTCTGAGAATGTTCTCGTTTTGGTTATGGATAAAATCAGGAACAAACACATGGAATTAAACAGTCAGTAAAATCAAGGCTTTATACAGACATGTATGAAAATTTCAAATTACGGTGCGCCATCGCTCTTGTGGACAAGGAAACATGTTAGGATTATGGGGACATTAGTCAGAAATTTGAGGAACGTACTCAACAAGAGGGAAGGTAAGCCGAAGCACAAGGGGGCTTAAAGAAAAGGTTAAGTAGAAAAACAGATGACAGATCAAAATAGACTGGCGCTCTCGTGGAACAGTAAACAGGGATGTCTGAACATACATAGATATTAGTTTAAGCAGCTTAGAACTTATTGGTTATGAATGGAGTCCGCCATCTTGGAACAAACGTGGGTGAAATGGGTTTGATAAAAAACTCAGTTCCTATGTGAAACTGTAGAAAAACTTCAAACAACAAATGAACTTGGTATGCAGTCATTCCTTAAACTCATGATACTTACAATATGGTCATATGATTATTAATCTCTTTTCTCAATTCAAATCTGGGCTTTACCAACCCTACAAAGTGGCTGGTGGGTGTGGATTGACGTAATATAGTAAGGTATCTTAATCTAAGTAATTTACATTAATGTTCCGTAAGTCAGAGGTGACATATCTATTTCCAAGGACCACTATATAATAGAATAATGTGTGCAAAATGATTCCAGGAGAGCTTCCTTGCACTTATTTCTGGACCTATGCCTAGAGGATAGTAAACGACAACACTCTCACTCAACAAACCAAAGAGCCGCAATGAACACGGTTCAATTACCATACACACGTTGGATATTGGGACTGTCAAGACCTATATTATATTGATGTTTAGATGGCATTCAGGGTGTAGAATAGTAAATCCCAATCATGTGGGGTTGAACCAAATACGTTAACAGAGACACTGATGGAGAATGCATTAAAAGTAGTAGTACTGTATTGTAAGAAAGTTAAAATAAGGATCTTCACCTTCGGAATACAAAAATAATTAAAGTTTATAAACGCCAATATCACTTACTTATAGTATATGATTTACTTACATTTCAATATCTCGGGGATAACTATCTCGAACTGAATAATCAATTTGCAATAGTTCAAAATAGGCCTGTGCTACCTACGGTCCTGGAGTCACATGCGGCCCTCAAGTCTTTTCAATGCAGCCTGACCCTCTAAAATTTAATATCCTACAGTGTGGCCCATGGAGTTAACTGCCAAGCTGATAATTTACTAAACTTTAATTACATAAATTCCTAAAATGTCGTTTCGTTGACAGAGAGAGAGAGAGAGAGAGAGAGAGAGAGAGAGAGAGAGAGAGAGAGAGAGAGATGAGGGAAGCAAGCGTAAAAAGAATGGTTGGTTATAATTGTTGAAGGGCGGAATGAAATATTATACACCAGAAAGCTTTGTGTGCAAAGACAATAAACTTTTCACATGTAACCAATGTTCTTGTGAAACCAGTCATCTTCATTTGATCAAAAGGTCTGAATCATCACCGGTTTAGACAGTTCCTGGCAGATACCGAACCAGAATACTGTGATGTGAAGTATTTTTTTAAGTCAGGTGGGTAAGTACGGCAGGAATACTTTAAAGAGCATATATACTTTTCAATGAAATTGTGCTTTTCCTAGACCAAAAAGGTATCTCTTTTCCTGGAATGAATGATAATGAATGGAAATGTGACTTGGATTGTTCGGTAGATATAACAGATAATCTAAGAACCCTGAGTGTTATGCTTCATGGGAAAGATTAACTCATTAATGACCTGTTCTACTTAATGAAGGGGTTTCAGACCAAATTACGATTGTAGGAATCATAGATCTGAAATCAAAACACAGCCCACTTCCAACCATTAAACAACCATGTAATAAGTAGTGGCTGAAATATGGTGACAGGTTTGCAGCTCTACAAGAAATTTTTTTTAATGAGATTCCATGATCGTCGAAAATATTCGCTAGCTGTTGAACTGTTTGCTTCCTTATTTCATGTGGATGTGGAAACTATTCCAAAGGATATGCAAATGAAAATAATTGAACTATAATGTAATAATGAACTAAGATATAAGTACGGTGGTAGCTCTGTATATCCGTTCTATAAACAGAACGTATCAAACATGATATCCCTAACTATCTGGTCATGCAGGGAAGGTGATGGCAGTGTTTTTATAGGAAGTATGTATGTGAACAGCTCTCTTCAAAAATTAATCTGGTTAAGAATAAATTTTGGTCCTCACTACTGTTGGACACTTAGAGAGCATCTTACAAGCTGACACATCAGCCATTAAGCATGATATTGACCAGTTGCTCCAACAAATGCAAAGTCAGCCATCCCACAAGATTAGGTTTTCATTTGGTATTCATAAAGAAGGTTAGGATATTATTATCAATTCAAGGATACAGTTATCTTTACATGCATATTGCAACAATATCTAACAATAAATATGCCCCCAGAAATATACATATACAAAAGACAGATGGATAGCTCAGTGAGAAATCAACCGTATTTTGTTTAACATGAGAATCTTGAGGGGCCCGGCCGGTAAGCCAATATATGAGGGTATAGGACGAAAACTGCATAATCCTGAAAAAAATCACTGAACTTCATATGGCAATGGAGAATGTGTATACGGAATATTTTGTCAGAATTCTTCTTACTTTCATAGTTACAGTTCTTACTGTTCATAGTTGATCCCTAAAAGAAAATGCTGTATATCTTCCTTTATCATGAATTTTGATAAATATTACATTTTAATATAAAATAAAACGTGAGCAATGGCATCTGTATAGATTCCATACGTCACAAGACGAGAAGTTTTATGAATACACCCATCAATGCTAGCACAAACCTCAGAAAGAGTTCATGTTTGAATTTGACCCCTGACATTCACTCGCTTTTACATCTGTTTTTCTTGGTTTCGGCAAGAAATGCATCATGTCAAAGAGCAAAAACAATTTCAACATCTCGCTAACTTATGGAATAAAAAAAAACTTACTCTAATAAGAGTTCAGAAATGGGTAATATCGACAATATTAGCAGAGTTAGTGCTTAAGAGAGATGATGAAGGAGCGACCGTCTCGTCTAAAGAAGCAGGATATTGAACAAAGGGATCTTTAGTTATGGTTGAATTATGATAAATAACATTAGTTTGGTTTATTTACATCAAAAATGGTAAAGAACACTCATAATAATCATGATTTATTAATATTGTCTTTGTAAAAATGCAAACAAAACTTTGAACAGCCGTATCTCAAAACTATACTTATTGAACTTCAAATTCTATCTCCTCCCATACTTTTAATGACATAGCATTTAAATTTGGTTTATAACTTAGTAAACATTATAAAACAATCAAATAGAGCAATTTTTTCCCTGTTTTTCGTAGTTTTTTCTTAGTTTTTCTCTGATTTATAGGGTTTATTTTTTTTACCATAATGAAAAAATTCATATCTAGCAAAAAAAAATTACGTTTAAAAAAAAAAAAAAAAAACTTTCCATTTTATTGGAGGTCTACATCAGATCTATATAGGGTAGTATTTCCAGATCTCAATATTAAGTATCATGGGAGGAGATTGAATTTGAAAATCACTCATTTTCAAGATAAAACTGAAGATCAGAGGCAAAAATGTCCCAAATCACCTTATTGAGTGGTATGAATATCAAAGTCCTGTGGCTAAGAAACGGCATTAGCCGGCTGGCCCCCTTAAGAATCTTAGTTCTTGAGGTAATTTGCCTGACAAATGTCAAAGGAGGATTTTTATTTAATTTTGTGTTATATTGCATTCACATGTCCTGTGAAGCCTTTTGTTATTACAGAATTTTCTTTCTTAATTAAAAATACAGAACTAATTTCTTAATTGGTTTCTTGTTGAGGCCAGCTTTCTGGTGCCCCTATATGCAGCCCTCCGTAACATGAGATTCTTGACTAAAGGCCCTTCTTTTGAAGATTCTTGACTAATGGCCCTTCTTTTGAAAAGGTTGCACACCCCTAGTTTAACACATAATCCATCAAATAAAGGACCTGGGATGAAAAGGATTTAATCTAATCTAATTTCTTTATTACACAAAAAATTACTACACTAGACAGACATCTTAACATGTGCAAATAAAGTAAACATAAATAAAACATAGGTCGAGTAATTACAACATATTATAGAAAAATATATATAAGCGCTTATTCCGTCATAATAAGACTCGAGACCAGACACGTCATATGACCTGAGACTTGACTAGTCTCTTAAGAGAAAATATATAATGATTAATACCAAAAATCCAATGCACTCAGCCCAAAAATATATTGCCAGTATGAACTAAATCTCATAATAAAAAATCTAATCTAAAAATGTGGGAACTATAGTATGGCCACACATTACCTGTTCATCTCACTTCAGTACATGGAGAAAATCTTTGTTCAGATAATGTCAGGTTTGATAACACACTTTCAAGCTGGCCAGATCACCCCGCTAGAAGAGGCCTCTTTCTGCTTGGATGATTGGGGCCACTGGATCAGGTCCCTCTGTCCAACAGCTCCTTTTCTCCAAGACACGGATTGGTCTTCTGGAGCAATCGTTGGTTTCAGGGGGTAAGGCTAAGTGTAGACCAGAAACAGGTGCAGGGCGTCTGGTGGTATACCTGTACACTGTGGTGAGTCATGTGTGAATGGGCAGAGTTCTAGGTCAATGGCCATTACCTGGTTTCAGCTTCCAGACAGGCGATAATGCAGTGGGGGTGCCATAATGGGACTTTCGGACAGGGAATTATACCCCTGTAAGGAGTGAGGTTTAAGTAGGATTTTGATATAAAATACAGAGAGCAATCTTGCAATTCCACGGGGATCATACACAATAACATTTTTAACTATTCTGACATACTAAAACGAATAGTTTAAAGAGTACTTAGTAAAGGAGCTAGTGAGGTAGGCAAAACATACTGCATTCCCAAAGCAAATCACACATAAAATGGTACTGAGAAATAAAATACTAATAGTAATGTTATGTTCAAACCAGTGAAAGAATTTATCTAAAAAAAACGTAACTTAAGGAACGAACCAGTATCATACCACCATGACATTACGAAAACATGGCATATTTTTTTTTTTTTTTTACATCTTTAATATAGTCTACCCATGTCATATTAGAAGAAACTGTAAACCCAGAAAACGATAATGACAGGGTGCTACAATATTAGCGCTAGCGAATGCCAAATACTTGGAAGAAAAAGAAAAAAAGATTGGAAAAAATTCTTCTCACCCCATACCACATCCAACCATGGAAAACACACTTTTGCGTCCGCTGTGGAAATTCTTTCACACTTTACTTTAGCTTTTCTTGTTATTCCTTTTTTTCCATATTTTGTTCCCTGAGTTTTGCACACCACAATTTCCTTTGTTTTCTTTGTAACCTTCATTCGTTATACCTTTATTATTCATTTCAGCTGCATGTTAAACATTCTGCTACACTGTCTTACCTTTCATCGTCCCCCCCCCCCCCCCCCCCCCCCACCTCCCACTCCTCTTTAGATAATATTGTTTCAGCTTCTTCAGTTGTTCCCGTATGTGCGTTTCAGCGATACAAATTGCTGATGATTTGAAAAGAGGGACACTGGGTTCGGTTGTGTTCTGTTTATGAATGCTCATGTAACATTGGATGTTTAAACTCATTGATTTCAGTTTAGTTATATTGATTTGCATAGCTTAGTAATTTTAGCTTGTAACCAATCACATCTCTGTATCTATTTATAAGTCTGTTTAGCTAGGATTGTTAACTGTAGCAGCCGATGAATGCTACTTAATTCATTTCTATGTATTAAAATTTTCTATGGCAGACCGTAGGACTATTTTGTAAGTATTTCTCCCTGAAGCTGCAAGAATATTCCATGTACATATACATTAGTACCATTCATCACCTATGGAAAAAAAAAAGAGAACTTTTCGTCTAGTTGACGCTGCCCAAGGCCCAACAATGGGAATCTTCAACTGGCCCCCTTCAAGACGTGGCAGTAGGCCGATACAGATGTGCTGGAAAAGCCTACTTAACCGCCGTAGTTTAAGTGAGAATAGTAGACCCAAGCATGGTCTCATTTTAACGGCTGACAGTTCAGGGGCCCAAATATATTTTCATTCAACCAGCACCTGACTTCACTTGTTAATGGGACAATGGGCATTCCTTATTTCTATTAGGACTTGTGATCCTTTATGCAGCTGTTTCAACCTTGACCTCCACGTGGATCCAACTGGCACCCGACTCCCTAATGCAAGACAGTCATCCTCCGTGCCAAAGCCTCAAGATAGTGAGTAATCATTGATGCTTAATTTGGCCATTCAACAACCCCCCTTTAAGTAGTTACATGATTGTGCACATTTTGCTAGGATGTCATGTTTTTTTTTTTTTTTTTTTTTTTTTTTTTGCTTATTCTGTAAGTGGTGTGTCCGGTATTCTACAAATTATGCTTTGACGTTTTTCCTTTTCTTTTTTTAATATTGACTTTGTTTAAGGGGAACGTGTTAAAGGTGTTCAATTCTATTCACGTATTGTTGTATTGATCATTTTTACTTTAATAATTTTAAGGCTGGTTTAACCAGTTGGCTATGGTATATTTAGTTTAATATGCCACTTGTTCACTACTAATTAAAATTTCTGTTAGCTAGCTTTGCTGTTGATCTCTGTCAGTTAGGTGAAAATTCTTTTGATACATACATATATACATATACCAAAGGCACTTCCCCCAATTTTGGGGGGTAGCCGACAACAACAAGAAACAAAACAAAAAAGGGGACTTCTACTCTCTACGTTCTTTTGATACACTGTATAAATAAAGTTCTTAGATTAAAATTATACACTACTTTTAACTCACTCCCCGTTTAGCATAATTTTGAAGTGTCAAGTAATGTAAGCCTAAAGTGCTTCCCAAGGTTGATTATTTATTATTTTCATACAAGAAAATGAGTCCCATTGCTTTAATTATGTGAGGTTAATTATCAATATAAGATGAAATTCCTGACCTTGGGTTCTAAATGAGATAGGACTAAGGTGAGTTTTATGTTTGTGTCAGAAGTAAAGTTATCGGTGTCAATCCCATATTGTATAGTTCTATAGTATTGTCTCTGGGTAGTCCTCAGAACGATAAACTTTTACAGTTCTGCTCCCCATAACGCATTTTGTGTCAGTCTCTTGTTAAGGTAATTTGTCTGAGCCCACTTGATTGGGATTTACTACTCTATGGCCAGAACAGCATCCAAACATTAAGGGTATATCGGGGTTGAAAGCCCCAATATATCATTGGACCTGAACGTGTGTATTGTTAGCAAACCGTGTTCGATGCAGTTGTTAGGCTTGTTAAGTGCCAGATTGTTGATGCTCTATTCCTCCAGTCCCGGGTCCGGAAATCAGAGTGGGGAGGCTTTCCTGGAATTATATCCTACAACTGCTTCTTTCTAATTCCCGTATGTTTAGGGATGCACACCTGGTGTTAATAGTTTGCCATAGGTTGGACTGATTAATACAGATTAAAGAATTCCAAAAATGTTGATCTTACGCATCGTAGCTGTATTTTTGCTGTGAATTCCAGTTGTGCTTCCAGGATCATGGCCTCTTCATAAGAGGTTGGATGATTCTCTGATCATCGTCAGCAGTTCTAATCCTTAGTCAACCACTTCTTGGATGGGAAGCGATGCTACCCTCACCATCATAAAATTTATCCATTTGGTTACAGTTTTAACATTGACCCCCATGGCCCTAGCGCTGGCTGTCTTCTTCCTTCCAGCAGCTCTCACGTCAATAATCGTTCCACGTTGGTTGATAATCTATGGGCAAGCTGCATGGCCCGTTACCTTGTGCATTCTTTGTTCGATCATGGGTTTATTAACCACTTCCTTTCTGATTTTGTAATATAGAAATAAGAACATTACCTTATGTGTTAAAGAAAATAGGATAGTTCAGCCTAGGATATAGAATGCCTTGAACGAGAGAGAGAGAGAGAGAGAGAGAGAGAGAGAGAGAGAGAGAGAGAGAGAGAGAGAGAGAGAGAGAGTAGGCTTATTATAGGATTTAAGCTTTAAGCTATGCACTGTAACAGTAAAGGTCATTTAACGCCATTTTAAGAATAAATCCGAGAGTGTACGGCAAGAATGGAGAACTTTGATGAATTGTGGATAGAGGTAAAACAATTATAGTTGCAGATAGGGGATGAAGGGAAGCTACAAAGCCCCTTGAATAATGCCTACTTTACACTGCATCATCCCTCCTCCGGGAGAAGGAAAGAATGAGAAAGTAACTAGAACTTAACCTTCTTGATACAGAATTTGACTTGGACCTCATTAAATGTGGAATAATCTAGTTTTATGTTAATATACTCTAAGCAACATTGCTATATAAAATCAAAACATAAATGTAACACATACAATTCAATAAACTTATATTTTCCTGAATATTGTCTTATCAGTTAGGTTTTTTTTTTTTTTTTTTTTTTTTTTTTTGCTAGACTATTGCCGTATACCCGGTTACACACACACACACAAAAGAATATAATGCATGTTCTTGCAACAGTAAACTTCATTGTGGATGGAGACTGAAGACTGCACACCGTGCACGATGTGCACATTGTTGTACAATGATGTCATTCCCGCCAATTGCCGGTAATTGCTCGTTATATCAAAGGGATGTTTCATTAAGCGTTTCAAAATGTATAAATTTAATGTGAGTTGCACATTTATCAACTGGTTACACTGATTCTGCCCAACTTGATGACAAAAAGAAGAACCTGACTTGTATAAGTCTCTTATTGCTAAAATTCTGATAGAAAGTTCAACTTTCTCTTGAAATGTAATAGCCTTTTTCATACTGAGTTATTTTACACAATTTTAGGTCGTACCCATTTTATAATATCAAATCTGTCGACGACATTCTTGTGAAATTTTTGATGTGGCCAGAAACTTCTTGGAAGCTCATGCCAGCGAGTAATTTTCGACAAATGTATTTCACCATTCTTCTGTATATCCTTAACTACCACCATCTTTTATTTCTCTTCATCCTTTTTAAGCAATGTATATAAATGTATACGATAGCTGCAACTTGTACGTTGGCCATCACCAGTAAACAACACTGACAGATTGTTCAGCGATAGCAGTGAAATGCAATGAATTTACGTTCCTTATGCACTACAGTTGCGTAATCAGCATTTGACACCTTCATACGCGTATGTTCGTAACACTATTATGCTACAGTGCTTTGGTCTCATGTGTGTGATCGGCTTAAGACTCAAAAATGTTCCATTACGTCTCAGCGACAACCGTATCGAAGTGCCTCTTCTAAGCATTCTGTCTTATCAGACCGGACTTAATATACAATCTTATCACGATAACGATTGGTTGAAACTAATTGGTAAGCAACTTTGTCCAGACTAAATACACCATTGAGAAAATTTAGTTGTGTTCCTATCTCACATAACTATACAGACCCGTTGTTCAAAAAGGGGTTGGATGAAAGTCAGCTTTATGCCCAAATATATCCGAGAACTTTTATGAGTAACTGTAAAATGGCTCTTGGAAGGTTACACACAATAACATTGATAGGAGACAACCTTCTCAAACTGACCTTCATACATTAAATATACCTGTAAATAGTCCATTCACACATAAACTTCTACATTCCTTGCATAATATTTTAAACCATAAAATCAACTTCTCTGAAAATCCAAACTTTTCCATAACTCTGAAAGGAAAGGGCTAGTTCACCCTATCAAAAGCTTTGGACTAGTCCATGTTGAACAACACTGCTTTCAAATGATTTTCTCTCACATAATTTATTGTCTCTTATATTATAGTAGTGAGCCATAGACCTTCTGGTGATATGCTACAAGTTTCGAACAATTTGCCATTGTTTTTGCTAGAAAAGTAATAGGTTTCCAGTTTTCAAAAGTTCCAAATTACCATTTTTGGACATAGTTTTATTATTCCTAAATTTTGTGAATCAGATAAATTTCTATCCTTCACCACACACTTTATTACCTCTGAAAAAGGACATCCCAAAATATGTTTATAAAACTCCACAGATAATCCATCACTTCCAGGAGGTATTCTTTGTTCATTTTATTCAATGATTTCCATAATTCCTTTATTTCAAATGCCTCTCTTAAAACTTCATTGTCTTCATTATATTTTTATTGCATTTCTCAAGCAACTATGATTATTGTTCATAATTTATCTCAGAAAATTCATACATTACTTTAAAATGATCTTTAATTAGCAGAGGAACAGCATTTGTATCTGATAGCATAAATCCACATCTACCTTTTATCTTTTTACCAGGTAATTAATTACCTTTACTCAGTATCTCTTTCCCAAGCAATTCCAGTGACACTTATCCCCTTCTACTTGATCTATTACTTTTACTCTTACTTCAACTCTTTGTCAAACTTTATTTTTGAAGATGATTTATTTAACTTCTCAAGGCATTAATTTAATTATATTCATCATTCCCAACATTACATATCTACATTACATATAGATACTTTAATCGATGTTGCAATAAATTTATTAAGCCATATATTTACTTTGATAACGTAGTTGCAACTTTGATTAAAAACTTTTTGCATAACTTTTTTTTTTCAAACTCCAGCAATTTAATTAATTTCTTTATTTTTTTCGTTTTAACTTACTCCAAAAACATCTAAATTTTCACCTATTCCTTTTGTTTCCAGTAAATATGCATACAGTTTCCAAAATCCCTTCCATATTTGCACATCACCTATTCTGAATTCGAAGATTATATGATGATCAGAAAAGGCCACACGCACTGTATCATTACTTATCACATCATTTAATCCATTCACGTTTAAACAACCAATTGAGCGTTTGAAGGCATGAAATTAGGAAGATTCTAACTTTTATCCTTTTCTGGTCTCTCTTTTTCTAATTTACTTCATAACTATTATCATCAGGTCTTGAAGATTTTTGGATTCCTATTTTCTTTTTTTTGAGATTTTCTTTTTAACGTCCTTTTCCATTTGAATTTTCCATTCCCCGTTTCCATGCGCACTTTCCAAATTTCAATCATACTCCATTGATTCTTCTTCCATACATTCTGCATCAGTTTTACTTCCTTCTCCTCTTTGTTTTCATTAGTGAATTTCTTGTCCCAAGTCAGGGTTTAGCTTTCAGTCGTCTTGAACGCCAGCAATCGTCGTAATAGTAATTCCCTCATCAAGTGCAGTTTGAGACACTCCGCTATTTGTTGTTTTATTTGCCTTCTCATCGGTAGATTTCACTTCCTAATCCTTGTTTGAACCCCTTTCTTCATTTTTTTTTTCACTATCCTTAAGCTCAGTGTTATTAAGCCCAGAGTTATTCATTCAAGTCAGAATGCTGTACTCGTTATTTCCATGTTCCACTGCTGTACTCCTGATAGCCTGAACATCATTAATATTTGGTGTATCCTTACTTACCGATTCTTGTCTTTCTTTTTGAATGTTCTGTTTGATTCCTTGTGCTTCATTACCTTGCGGTTTCAGCACACTTTGAAAATCGTTCTCATGTTCAAAATTATTCAAGATTCTGTCCAAGAAGCAATCTACAGAAACATGATTCTCACTGCTACATTTGAGACATGTCCTTTTCTGGTCGTTGTACATGAAAGCTATATTATGTCCTATGAAGTGTGCCGATGGAATATTTTTCGATATTATTTCATTTTATTTACTTATATGATTTTAAGTTGATGCATACGAAAAAGTTACTTAAATCATACGCAAATTAAAGGTTACAAATATATTGATATTCCTCCATGTTATTCCAAGGATGTTTCCGCAGTCATGTTAGTTTTTCTGCTGATGTCACGGGATCATTGAAATTTTAACCTGACATGAATTTTCATTCGACATCAAGATACTTACATTCGATGTTCCTGCATGGATAAAAGTGGAGAAGGTAGTGGACCGATGGGTCCTACCTGCTGGCTTCTACGGCATCTGAACAGAGTATTATTCAACATTACTTTCTCAGTTTTCTTGTCTTAGACTATCCCGATTAATGCAGTACATCACATCCCTAGGGTGTAAGAGAGAGAGAGACTTGATCCATGTTTTTCTTCATTCAGCTTAAGGGGTCGTACACTCTTCCATAATCTGATCTCCCAGACTGGTTCCATGTAATTATTACAGTTATTTTATTTTTTATTCCTCAAAAAAATAATGCCTACCTCTAAAAGATCTATGTAATAACATAAAGAAAAAATATAACTATTTTGTTTCAGTTTCAAGACAAAAATAACAGCATGACACTTCTATTTAATAATTTTACATTAATATAAAACAATAGTTTTCAATTTTCTAAAGAACAAATAATTAATGTGAAAAAAAGAGTAGGTTGCCTTTAAGGTTTAAGAGGCAAAGGAAATCTTACAGGACTAAGCGAGGTAAATTAGGCTAATATGCCGTTTAATGCAATATAGCATAGGCTACGCCACTTCAAACATCTTTAAAAATACCCTACTTAAAGTTTATATGCAATTTTTGTTAGGCTATAGAAGGCTACTGTGGCCACTGTGCGGAAGTAAGGTAGGGTATAGGAGACTTGGGCTAACTCCTATATCTAACTATATTGAATAATATCTATGGCCTAAATTATTTTCCAAATGAAATATAACTATTCATTTGATAAGAAAAATGTCTGCCAGACCTTCAGAAATAATTGCATAGCCTAATCTAATATTGTAAACAATGGAATTTTCCATGGGAGAGAGGGGGGTGGGGGGCAAGTCCCGGTGTAAAGGATTCAAGTTACCCCCCGTTTCAAATTACCCCCCGGTAACTTGAAACCGGTTTCAGATTACCGGGGGGGGGGGGGTAGTTTGAAACCGGTTTCAAGTTACCCCCTCTGTTTTCAAGTTACCCCCTCATCAGAATGATAAATTCATGTGACATCGCAAATATGTATCATGCATTTATTGTTGGCTTCGCAGCAGTAGGAAAAGTAGTTTAATCTGGTATTTAAGACCAAAAATTGTGTATTAGTGAATTATATGACACGTTAAAAGTCACAGACTGTAATTCAAGGTTTTGTGATAAAGGCGAGGTAAAATTTTATTTTATTTCTGTTCGTATGATTGTTGATATTTTCGTATTTAAGACCTAAAGTGTCATATAATTCCCTAATTCACAATATTTGAAGTTACAGACTTTCATTTAAGGTTTAGTGATCACGGCGAGGTAAAACTTTATTTTATTTCAGTGTGCGCGTGATTGTCGAGATTTTATTATTTTTTCAATTTTTTCCATCTTCTATAGATTTTATTCATGCGCTTTAGG
This sequence comes from Palaemon carinicauda, assembly GCF_036898095.1. Classification (NCBI taxonomy): domain Eukaryota; kingdom Metazoa; phylum Arthropoda; class Malacostraca; order Decapoda; family Palaemonidae; genus Palaemon; species Palaemon carinicauda. The sequence goes on from NC_090725.1 coordinate 198,240,515, forward strand.
TGCATGAGCTTCGGGCGGCAATATGCCTGGAGAAATTGACACAAAAATCACTCAGAATATATGTTGTTGATTATTTTATTATTTATATTAAACGGTATATCTTTTTCTATAATTAGTTAAGCACCGTATATTACCTGGCATGCTCTTCCAAATGAACAGTTATAATACCAACAATAGATTTTTGCTTCCAAAAAAACACAGTAGAAATCATGACAAACATTCAGTTTTGCACAGAAATATCAAGCGAATGAATGTACGGTATGTGTATTTCTATAATAAATAAGGCAATACATTAACTGGCCTTATCTTTCAATTAAACACAAACTATGACGCATCTAACTATATACAAAACAATTATTAAGTAAAAAAAGATAGATATTACCCGTAAAAATATTTGAAATCAAAACCATCATAATGAACCCTGTTTTAGCATTACATGGAAAAAAATATTTACTAAATTAAATAATAAGAAAAAAAATGGGAAAATGATAATGAAATTGTTAAATTTGGAATTGACCAAACAATAAAACGTGTCACAGATGCAGCCAACTTATAAAAAACGACTTTGTTTAAGATTTGCAAGGTAAATTGGGTCAAGGGTATTATGCATACTGATAACATTATAAAGGAAGACATTAAAATGGTCTGAATGAACTAATTTATTGAATCTTTTGTGATAGCACTAACTTCATCTGACGAAGTCACCATAACCACGTTTGCTAATATAACCTTTGTTGTAAAGAAATTAATTTTGTCGATTAATTAAATAAATTCTAAAACAATACAATCACCTACGTAAATATACCATATTAAACATAGTTAATTAAATACTTTGTAAAGAATCCTGTCTTTTAATAATCAATCAGAATTGAGAAATGAATTCATTTGATATCAATATTAAGATTATTTCTGTTAGTATGATAATCGTTTTATAACAATTTTGCTATTTGTTATATTTAAGAGTTTCAACTTGTCACCACGTGGTTGCAAACAAAAAGAACGAAGGAAACAATTTAGGGAGAGCATCAAATTAAAGGATTATATTCTTAGACCGTTCAAATCCTGGTGAATGACTTATTAGTTGACCCTTTTCTCCTATTCTTGGGTCGCCCATAGATTAAAGCGGCTAAGCCAGGTGTGCTTTGAAAATGACCCAAGAGAACTGGCAATGCCGCTATTGGGCTCCGAGTTTGCTCTTAAAATGGTTTGACCATACCCATATTTGCAATATAACAATAGAACTCCTTGTGTCCATATATCTCTTTGTTTATTCATTTATTCTGTCAGTGATAATGCACAGTAACTTCGTAGTATTTGGATGCTATGCACGTAAAAAATAAAAGCTCAAATATAAATTACCAACATGCATGTCGTCGTGCAGACAGAATTAACGTTGTGTAAGCCACTGTTAGCTCGATTCATTTTAAACCAGAGGACATTAAAGATGGTATGAAGTCTCGATTACTAGGTATTGCAGTTTTGTCATTTGATGAAATGAGTAATAAGAAAGAATGGAGCTATGACAAAGGGGCAGAAGTGTTATATAAACCGCATGGAAATGTACAGGTGACTATTTGGCGAGGTCTTTTTTTTCTTTATGATACATTTCAGGTAAAATTCTTAAACATTTTATGACACCGTTTTTTAATAATTTTCCATTTCGAGATCAACAACAGAGAAAAAAAAATCCATACACAAATCCATCACTTACTATTCTGGAAGATGGTTTAAATAGGATTTGATTTAGCCCATGATAACACACAGCTGCCTGCCTTTAGGCTAAAATCAGTAACAACAGTTGTGAGATTAACACAAGCTGTGTTCAATGTCATCCATAGAGGGCTATAAAGTGTAACGACTTTTCCGTAGTCCAGGTGTTTTCGTATACAAACAACCAATGTAAGTAAAGTAGAAGCAAACAGCATGTACTGTATCATGTTTTATTAAAACTGTTATAATTGCTTACAATCTTGCTTTATTAAAAGTGTCAATTATTTACAGATATCATGAATGATATAGTATTTACAACATACATACAAATACATATACATGTATATATATATATATATATATATATATTTATATATATATATATACAGTATATATATACATATATATATATATATATATACAGTATATATATATATATATATATATATATATATATATATATATATACAGTATATATATATATATATATATATATATATATATATATATATATATATATATATATATATATATATATACAGTATATATATATATATATATATATATATATATATATATATATATATATATATATATATGTATATATATATATATATATATATATATATATATATATATATATATGTATACATATATACTTATGATCAATATGTTGATTATACCTTATATAATATTTGCTTGCAATATAATTATGAAATATTTCAAATAATGGAAAAAATAACCGTCAAAATCAAATTTCACCTCGTCTTCCTGTCTCGGTCAAATATGCGCCCATGACTGATAATGGAATATCCGACATTTATTAGCTAAGATATAAACATAAGACGGGTAAAGGCTGGATATTAATAAACGATACCAATGGGTGAAACAGTACATGTATATACATATTACCTAATGATTGTGTTGACCCTGATCAAAAGCAATTTATTAATATTCATAAATGATGAGATCCTGCGCAAAAACGAGGGGGGTAATTTGAAACCAGGGGGGTAGCATAAAACCGGTTTCAAATTACCCCCGGGGCTAGCTTGAAACCGGTATGAAGTTACCCCCCGGTAGTTTGAATCCGGTTTCAAATTACCGGGGGGTAAGATTTGGAGGGGGTAATTTGAAACCGGTACACCGGGGCGTCCTACATGTCGGCTACTTCGTGACACCCTCTTCATATTGAAAATATATATATATGTATATATATATATATATATATATATATATATATATATATATATATATATATATATATATATATATATACATACATATATATATACACATATATATATATATATATATATATATATATATATATATATATATATATATATATATATATATATATACATATATATATATATATATATATATATATATATATATATATATATATATATATATATGCGAAATCATTACTTTTCGTACAGTTATTATGGTTTTCAGGAAAACAAAAACGTCGTAATGTTACTAACATGTTCACATCACCTTTTTTTTTTTTTTAAAGTAAAAATGTCATTCTCAGGGAATAAATAAGGAATCTTGTAAAATTATGCAACACGACCACGAATGTGTATGCAATCTTTGCCTGGGTATTGGCGAGCCACTGTATCCATTCAGAATGTTTTTTCCTCTCTGTCTATATCGTAAATTTTTTATTCTCAAAATAATCTTCTAGATTATAACTGTAAGTCTTACTTTTGAAAAGGGATACGTTCAATGTCTTCTCTAACAACCCCGCAAAAAAATCTTTAAAGGAAGGGAATCATACTCATCCCGTCTCTCCTTGTTTACTCTAATGCCAGTACGGCCAAACGAAAGTGAGAAGGACTCTAGACTACGTATTCGGTACAGAGAGAGAAAAACATAAGAAGGGAATGGTAATACTGTTACATGCATTCGTTGATGGAATAAATTTTCTTTAAATGATTTGCATTATCAATATTACTAAGGGCAGGGATAATTATAAAGATATTAGAGTCAGATGATGAATCAGATTTTAGGAAAAATTAAAAACAGGTAAATATATAATACTCTAATTTCTAGCCAAATACATGAATCATATATGTTTCCTACTCGCTATCTTGTGTTTTATGCATTTTTGACCATGATTATTATTATTATCATGAGTTTTTGGACCCCCATATATAAAGACAATTATCGGGTACTCCAGTGGGAAACTGGGTTTTTGGAGGTGGAGAAATGTCATTAATGAGTGATTTGAAGCAAAAATATTGGTCAAAATAGCAAAATAAGCACAAGATAACCAGTTGGAAAATATAGGGTTATTGTAAGTGGCTGAAAACAGGCCAAAACGTGATTAATCATCATATCTATATTTTGTTTCGGGTCTGGTGTTGGTATCAATGCTGACTACAAGTTTTCATTTCTATCTCCTTCCTGCTTTTGCCGCGTACGGTAGTGAATCACTATGTAGTTAATACACTTAACCCTTGGCTATTGCGCTTAATTAGTACCGCTATGGCTATGCCCACGCTATACCCGAAAACGCGATAGCTGAACAGAAGAACTTGTAGTAATAATTCTTATTGATACCTCTATCTCAAATGTTACTCATAATTTATCCTATTTTTACTTATTTTTCTTAATAAAATTACTTTAATTACAAACCAAGAAAAGATGTACCGTATCTACTCGCGTAACATGCGAGTTTTAGATATTAATTTTGAAGATAAATTCAAGGGAGTCGCGCCATACACGAGATATAAAAGTAACATATGCATTCTTTTTACTGTGGTAAAAAAAAAAATAGCTTTCTTCAAATTAAACCGGATTTTGATTAAACTGGTGTTTCACTTAACTGCATCCATTAGTAATGCATTTTAACATTCACATTATAGTATTGTATCCATTTTATAAATTAGAAAAAGAATATATATATATATATATATATATATATATATATATATATATATATATATATATATATATATATATATATATATATATATATATATATATATATCCTAATCATTGCATGTAAATTATATAAAAGTATATGTTTTATACAGTAAGATTAATGACCTTATTAAGAGTATTATTATGACTGTCATAAATTGTAGGGGGCGGACACTGAATTTTGTTATAGGTGACGTGTGCCAAGTCTCATATGTTACTTGTGGAAAGCCTATTTGCGACAGTATATTTCCATCACAGTGGAGAATTCCACAAAAACTAACAATTCAGCATATTGTCAGAGAAACATTCTATTTACTTGCAGAGGGGTAAGCAGTACCTCTTGAATGATCATAAGAGCAAGTATGTACGCTTCTGAGAGTATTGGTCTATGTAAAGCGCATTCACAAACCTTTTTATAATAAAGTGAAAAAACCCATGGTCTGATGTCTCATTATCCGTTGACATGAGACATATTTGGCGTCAGGTGTAAAAATATGTCTGTTTGTGTATGCTGAGAGCGAAGTTGTTCTTTAAGTCGGTAAAATAAAAGTTCAAGATGCCTAGATACGCAAGGACTAACATAGCAGACACTGCTGCTGCGGGAAATGAAAACGAAGGCGCAGTTGGTTATAGTGATGATGATGAAGAATATAGACGAGAACAACGAACGCAGGACTTAGAAAATTGGCTAGATAACCTAGCAGAGTTAGTAAACAGATTATTAGTTGAACGAGAAGAGGAGCGGCGTGCAGCCACACCATATCCGACGTACATGAATGAAGTTCAAACGCACACAAGTGAAAACCCACATGCACAGCCGAGTGATGATACGCAAAACATTGTAATTTGAAAATTGTCAGAATTCTAGGCAAGTGTTAGGCCTTTTTTATGATCACCGGCCTAACGAAGAGTTTTAATTGATCAAAGAGTTTTTGAGAGACTTTGACGTAGCCACGTATGGGTAGTCAGAAAGAGAAAAACCATTCAAGTAATTAGGTTGCTGATAGATGCTCTGGTAATGGAGGTAATGTGTTGATCACAAGACAGTTTAAGAAGTTATACTGAAATGAAACAACGTTTAATTGAGAATTACACCTTACCCGATGCAAGAAAGGGAACACTAAAGAAAATTAGAAACCCAAAATTTGAAAGAGTGAATCAGTTCTCAGTTTTGCAACTCGTATTTTTCGAGATTGGGATTCGTTTGCTGCACGGAGTGCCAATCTCCCAGATGGTGATGAAAAAGCAATTGCCCTTAAACATATTCGCAGATTAATAAACCGGTATTTATGTGGTTATTTGTTTGATGACAATTGATCGTTAGCAGACATAGTGATGGCGATACAAAACATTCTAGACAGTTTGCCAGAAGAAAAAAGGACAGAGAATATCTGCCCTGATGCTGGAAAGATGGCAGCCATGAGAGGCACTCACCAACCCCCAAACTGGGAGAGGGGGAACGTAGGGAGCAGGTGAGAAGAGTCTTCAGATGTTGGTAATGTGGGGGAGAGGGGCAGCAACGAGTGGAGTGCTCCACCCAAGGATCTCCCCGCTGTTACATTTGTCAAGCCTACGGTCACCTATCTCGAGACTAGCTAGTAAAACACGCCGAGGCCAGGCAGGCTGTGGCACATGCACACCACCTCCACGCAACATCCGAGGAAAAGGAAACAGAGGAAAGGGGAGACAAGGGAGATCGAGGCTCCCCCCCCCCCCCATGACACCAGAAGCAGCAGCCGAGGCAGCGGTGTGAGTGACTATGATGGGCTCGATGGAAAAGGTACTGGGACCTTCTTTGGTAACCCCGACCTCGCCCCCGCAGCACTGGGAACAGGAGCAGGGGACAGCGGTATTGCAAGTGAGGTCGTTGGCACGTGCCCCACATATCCTAATGGGCGGCTCGGAATATTACCAGTCAGGAATAACCTACATGATAAGTCCATTCAAGCGCTGATCGACACATGAGCCAGAGTTTTGCTTATAGGAAAAGGAATCTCCTCAAACCCACTACACTCAGCAGCATCCATCATCCTCGACACGCCAGGAGTAAATAAACTACAGGCAAGACATACAACGATCGTCAACTTTAAGGTGGGATCTGTGAAGTGTACATGTGATTTGTTTGTCTTGCCCACCTTGGGAATTCCAGGAATCGAGGATATACTTGGTTTGGATTTTATAATGAGTAATCAAATATACATTTCCAGGGAAAAAGATAAAATAACTGTACAAGCAGGAGGGTGGATTTTGCCGATAGAAAGTCATGAGAGAGTAAATGGTTGTCCAGGAAAGGAGAGACCATTAAGGAAGGTAACAGCTGTACATGAAAGAGGAGAAGTATTGCCTCCCCAGACACTTACGAGCATATCAAAGACCCCGTGTCAGCCTCTCCCGGAGGGAACCAAGGTCATAGTTAAACCCCTTGACAAATGGACACATGTAGTCTTAGAGGGCTTGTCAGAAATAAAAGAGAACACAGCAGACATAACGATAATTGATTTGTCAAATAAAAGAGTTGTGTTAGGAAGTGATTCTGTGTGTGAATTGGAGTTATGTAAAATTACTAATAATGTGATCTTGGGAGCCACAACTCCAGCCTGCACAGAGGAACGCACTCAGAACTTGATTATGCAAGCGCGAAAACTATGTCCGCCAGAATATCAACCTGTAGTTAGTAACATTGTTAATAATTATTATGATGTAATAACAATTGAAAACGAGCCATCCGGGAGGATTGATCGAATTCCCTTGAGCATTGAAACAGGGGAGGTGGAGCCGATCAGGTCAAGGCCTTATAAGGTACGTATTCACTTCCCGGGAGATATAAAAAGGGAAATTAGTTAAATATGGGAGCAAGGGATTATCGAGGAGAGCGAATCCCCCTGGGCTTCTCCAATTGTAGCTGTTAGGAAAAAGGATGGCTTGGTAAGATTGTGTGTTGATTATAGGAAGTTGAATGTAGTCACTAAGGAAAATGGATTTCCATTCTCCTCGATCAAAGAATTACTTGTGAAGGTACGGGATAGTAAATATTTTACAACTATCGATTCAAAATCTGGATACTATCATATACCCATTCAGAAAGACAGTAAATGTAAAACGGTATTTATAGCCAACGATCAACTACTGTATTTCAGTTTAATTTTCTTCCTTTCGGTGTCAAAAATCCTCCAAGTCATTTTTCTAGAGTAATTTGATGGCAGTTTTGTCGCCCTTAATTGGCCATAATGTTCTTGTTTATTTACACAATATCATAATTACAGGGAAAACGGCCAAAGAACATAATAACAATATTCATGAAGTTTTAGAAGCATTGCAAGGTAATGGTATGAAAATAAATTTGTCAAAGGGCAAGTATTTCTGTAAACAGATCAAATTTCTAGGTCATATAATAACCCCAGAAGGTATCTAACCCGAGCCGAGTAGAGTAGAAGCTATTAAAGATTTCCCCAGGCCACATACCCTTAAGGAAGTAGCTGGGTTCCTTGAGCTTGCTGGGTATTACCGTGAATTCATAAGAGGTTTTTGAGAGATAGAGAGACCCTTAAATGCTTTAAAGAAAAAAAAAAGTAATAAATTGGGGAGTGGAAGATGATAGGGGCTTCAATCATTTGAAAGCTGCCTTAACTAGCAATGACTTACTCGCATATCCTAGATGTGTTCGCCCGTTTTTAGTGACAACAGATCCTAGTAGCATAGCTATTGATGGCGCAATTTCTCAAAAGGTAAAGAGCGACCCATTTGTTTTGCTTCCAATGCATTAAAATGGGGAGAAAAAATTATAGTACATTCGATCGAGAGGCATTGGCTATTCTTTAGGTTCTAGAGAGGCATCGGTTCTTTTTATTAGGTCAGCTGATTGAGCTGCAAAGTGATCATCCCCCCTTACTTGATTTATTTTACAAATGAGACTTGACGTCTAGACAAGTGAGATTGATTGAAAGATTGCTAGAGTTAACCATAAAGGGGTTTGACCACTTAGAAGGTAAAGCTAACAAGGTAGGTGATGCCCTCTCTAGAGGTGCAGTAATAATACGCATTGTGCATGCAAGTCCGCATGCAGGGCATTCAGGGATTGATAGAATATTATGGAGAGCACAAGAATTCTTCGTTTGGTTAGTAATGAAAAAAATCTATAGAAAATTATATAAAATACTGTCATGCTTGAAAATATTTCAAAGAACATAAAAACACTGTACTGTACCATAGGCCAGAAAATGACATGTGATTCCTATTCGATTTTATAGAGTGCATATGGATTCGGTAGGATCATTTCCTACTGGTATAACACAACTTAAGTATATATGGGTATTTGTGGATACATTTACTGGTTACACTCATACTTATGTAATGTTGGATAAATCAGTAAATTCATTAGCCCAGGTGCTCTGCTCTTACATTACTAGGTTTGATTGCTCACAAATTTTAGTAAATGATAATGGTCTCAAATTTGTAAATAAGGTGGTGAAATCAGTCATGGATTGGATGAAAATTGAACACTTTTCAGCGACCACATGTAGGCCTTCAGCTAATGGCTTAGTGGAATCTCGTAATAGGAAAGGGGTGCGAATTTTACATTACTTAGTGTCTGATGACCCTCCCTTCATTGGCACGTCATGCTTGCTACACGCCTTTCTTGTTAGTGTACAGAAACGATCCTGTGTTATCGTATACGGTTCTGATTATTTCACAACAGTTGCCAAGTTATTCACCTAAGCAATACCGTGTGTATTTACTAAACCTCTTAGTGAGAATAATGAACACCACTGAAAGGTTTCTGAAAAGAGCTAATGAAAAACACAGCCCAAAGTATGATGGTCGTTTCAAACCCGCTCCGGTAAAAGTATTTGTGGGCAATCATGTGTATTTGAAACGATTACAACCTAGGAAACATAAACTAGAGCCAGCGTATTTGGGTCCGTACCGAGTAAAGATGGTGAAATCTAACACTGATAGTGATACAAAGCATTACTAATGATGCAGTGTCTGAACATCATAAGGCACACATACATGTGGTTCCTGAAGTAGTTTTCAAAAGTGTCAATCAGAGTGTTCCCCCTTATCCCTACATGCGCGACATTCCTTGAGTTGATGAGTATGAAATTTTTGTTTTTTATTTTGTCGTTGTTGTTTGAACAGACCTCATTCCCTCTTTTGACGTTTTCCAAATAAACTTGATGATACCAATGTGTTCTTATTTGGGTTCTTAATGTATAAATAAAGTGTTGTGATCATTTTGCTGAGAGTAGCAGTACGTATGACATACTGCTGAGTGAACCTAAAAGCAAACAGAGTGATGTTAAATAGGTCATGTGTGATTCATCAGGCTGATGCTGTATTATTTGGTATTTATATGATTCATGGTTGCTGGGACCGGGGCGGTTCCCGAAGGCCAAGTGACTGCGGGATTAAAGTTCAGCCTCAAGGAAAGGCTGTGTTAGAGAATGTGTAGATCATTTTTTAGGGAAAATGGCTGGTGGCCACCAAATGATAGTTACAAGTGCAAGTGTAGAGGTGATTTTAAAAATGGCAAAATGGTGGTGGAGAGTTGTGTTGTGAAATTGTGCCGTAAACCCGGACAAGCAAAATCGAGGGATGAAGGAATGTCTATCTCTACCCCTATCACGCCCAAAAGGCCTGTATTGCTGCATCCAAAGGGAGGTTCTTGATGAGGTTGTGAAATACCGATGTTGATATGATTTTTTTTTCACTTTGAGCATTCTGTATTATAGTTGCAGAGGTCATAAGAAGAAATAAGTGAAATTATTTTATAGTATATTGTGTACAATTTGACATGCTATATATATATATATATATATATATATATTTTGTGGAAGATGTTTTTTTTTTTTTTTTTTTTTTTTTTTTTGTATTGGGTGATTTCTATGTATATATTTAATGTTGCATTTCTGTCTAGTACATGCCATGCCCTATTCTGGGTCTGAGTGCCCTCCATATATCATAGACTAGAGAAGGCGAGTGTGCACCTCCTCCCAGAGTGAGGTTTTATTTTTTTTTTTGTGGAGGGGGGGGGAGTAATGTCCTAGCTTGTATGCAAAATATGTAGAAGTATGTGTTTTATACAGAGATATTTATGACCCTTTTAAGAGTACTATGACTTGTCATAAAATGTAGGACGCGATTACTGAACTCTGTTATAAGTGACGTGTGCCAAGTCTCATATGTGACGTGTGGAAAGCCTATTGGTGACAGTATATTTCTATAACAGTGGAGAATTCCACAAAATCTAAAATTTCAGCATATTGACAGAGAAACATTCCATTTACTGGCCAAGGAATAAGCAGTACCTCTTGGGCGTTCATAATAACAAGTAGGTACTCATCTGAGAGTATCGGGCTGTGTAAAGTAAATTCATATCGGGCTGTGTAAAGTACTGTATATTCAGAAACCTTTAGGTAATAAAGTGAAAAAATCCATGTTTCGATGTCTTATTATGCATTAATAGGGGATATATATATATATATATATATATATATGTATATATATACAGTATATATATATATATATATATATGTGTGTATTATACATACACTTACAAACACGCATATATATATATATATATATATGCATGCATATATATATATATATATGTATATATACAGATATATATATATACATATATGGATAAATATCAACACAACATCGTGTTCAAATAGAAATAAATTTCTACCTCATACTTGGGATCGAACGCTAGCCCCTTCTGATGAAAGGCCAGGTCGAAACCAACCATGCCACGAGAGGCCATTAAAAGAAATCGGAACCTGACGCTACCCAGCTGTCCGAGGATTTACCTGGCGAGACATCAGTCTCTTACCAGCGAGTTTTACCCGATTTCCCGGCCCACCACGTGACACAATTGGTAGTAATTCATTCAAATTACCCCTAATGAGTCAATATGGATAAATATCAACACAACATCGTGTTCAAATAGAAATAAATTTCTACCTCATACTTGGGATCGAACGCTAGCCCCTTCTGATGAAAGGCCAGGTCGAAACCAACCATGCCACGAGAGGCCATTAAAAGAAATCGGAACCTGACGCTACCCAGCTGTCCGAGGATTTACCTGGCGAGACATCAGTCTCTTACCAGCGAGTTTTACCCTCGGACAGCTGGGTAGCGTCAGGTTCCGATTTCTTTTAATGGCCTCTCGTGGCATGGTTGGTTTCGACCTGGCTTTTCATCAGAAGGGGCTAGCGTTCGATCCCAAGTATGAGGTAGAAATTTATTTCTATTTGAACACGATGTTGTGTTGATATTTATCCATATTGACTCATTAGGGGTAATTTGAATGAATTACTACCAATTGTGTCACGTGGTGGGCCGGGAAATCGGGTAAAACTCGCTGGTAAGAGACTGATGTCTCGCCAGGTAAATCCTCGGACAGCTGGGTAGCGTCAGGTTCCGATTTCTTTTAATGGCCTCTCGTGGCATGGTTGGTTTCGACCTGGCCTTTCATCAGAAGGGGCTAGCGTTCGATCCCAAGTATGAGGTAGAAATTTATTTCTATTTGAACACGATGTTGTGTTGATATTTATCCATATTGACTCATTAGGGGTAATTTGAATGAATTACTACCAATTGTGTCACGTGGTGGGCCGGGAAATCGGGTAAAACTCGCTGGTAAGAGACTGATGTCTCGCCAGGTAAATCCTCGGACAGCTGGGTAGCGTCAGGTTCCGATTTCTTTTAATGGCCTCTCGTGGCATGGTTGGTTTCGACCTGGCCTTTCATCAAAAGGGGATATACATATATATATATATATATATGTGTGTGTGTGTACATTATATATATATATATATATGTGTGTGTGTGTGTGTGTATGTGCGTGTGTGTTTTTGTGTGCGTGTATATATATATATATATATATATGAGTGTGTGTGTGTGTGTGTGTTTGCCTGTTTTTGTGTGTGTATATTTATATATATATATATATATATATGTACATATATACACACACATATATATATATACATATATATATATATATATATATGTGTATATTTTTTATGTTTCACGTTATTCATATTAATTAGTTAAGATTACTGTATCCACCAGCGACGCAATGGTTCGGTAAAAACAATGCAACTTTTTGGGAAAAGAAAACCATGGATTGACAACGACGGGATGCCCCCCCCCCCGCCCCCTCCCCGACAATAATGAATTGACGTTGCAGCAATGCACCCAGATCTGCAAACCAGGATGTAGTCTATTTGGCTTTTCACTCCTCCACTTTCATAGGTTATCAGATGTAGCTTCATTTATGATTTGCTCACAGCCTGATTCAGAGGCAAAGTATAAAGCTCTTAAGCCATGGCGATCGGTAGGAGAGATAGAACTTAACCACACACTATGGTGAGCATTAAAATCACCAACAAAGACAAAAGAAGCCTTTCTATCATCTTCTTGTATCTTACCCATAATGGTAAGAAGACAATCGAAGATAGAATTATCCATGTCTGGATTCCGGTAGATCGAACACAAATAAAAGTTGTTATGCCTGCCACAAACTTTTATTACTTGAATCTCATGACATCCACATTGATAGCAGGACTTCTGAGAAGCAGGGTACTCAGTCCTAATATACATCGTCATTCCCCTGGCCCTAGGGATGGCATCACGTTTCTACATTATTGGCTTCTTAAAACCAGTTATAAGGAGCTCCGATGAGTGCCTCATATTAGAGACGAAAGTTTCTGAGCACAAAAGAATATCATACTGTCTGGACGCAACTGTAAGGTCTTGAATATTTGCATGAAGACCACGAATATTGCAATACAGAACACGACATTGACGAAATCTAGGTCGTACTTGTCCCAGATTTCACTCAATGTCTCCAGACAGCATAAGAATTAATAGAAATAAAAAAGAGACATCATACTTAAAAACCAGATTAACAAGAATTATAACAAAAACAATATGTACAGAATTATAAATAAAGTGATTGATAAAACCCAGAGACTAGTAAAAAGTCGGAAAAACTGGTCAACATGGAGGAGCCGATACACCATGCAAGGCTAAATACCCTCCAGGATAGCCACTTCAACTGAAGGGAGGACAGTAAGGATGGTTTTGTGAAGAAAAAGAATCAGAAAAGGAAAAGACAACCTCTTGATAAACCACCAGGCATCCATGGCCCTTCTATTAAGCCTGCCCAACACACCATTTAAAAAAAAAACAAGAGGAAGAAAAGAAAATAATAAGATAGAATAGTGTGCCCGAGTGTACCCTCAAGCAAGAAAACTCCAACCCAAGACAGTGGAAGACCATGGTACAGAGGCTATTGCACTACCCAAGACTAGAGAACAATGGTTTAATTTTGGAGTGTCCCTCTCCTAGAAGAGATGCTTACCATAGCTAAAGAGTGTCTTCTACCCTTACCAAGAGGAAAGTGCACTGAACAATTGCAGTACAGTAATTGATCCTTGGGTGAAGAAGTGTTTATATCTCATTGTTGTCAGGTGTATGAGGAAAGACAAGAATATGTAAAGAATAGGCCAGACTATTCTGTGTAATTGTAAGCAAAGAAAAAATAAGCCGTAACCAGGGAGAGGGATCCGATGCATTACTGTCTGGCCAGTCAAAGGATCCAATAATCTCTAGTGGTAGTATCTCAACGGGTGGCTGGTGCCCTGGCCAACCTACTACCTTGAGTATGTTGGGTATCTCCTGTCTGCCCCCGGTAGAGGTTAGCGATTTTTATTTACTACATTCCGTATTATGTAAAGAAGTTTTTAGGATATTTTTAACAAATAGCCTTTATTATATATTTAAAAGTGTAATGATAATAACAATTCCTTTATATTTTCAAATCCTATGATATAGAATTGTATATTCCTGATATAATAATGATAATTTTAGTTGGCGTAGGCACATTTACTATTTACAAATATTTGATTAGCTTCGTTTTTTATTCTTTTTCTATTCATAAAGTGACTATTGTTATTTTAAATTTGTTTAAAAAATGTATCATATTTAGAGAGAATACATATTTTTACTTACAACTTTGATAACCCAACTTAGAATATTTGAAGGAACAAATTGATTAAAAGTAATGCAATATCATAGTCTTTTACAAATATATATAGAAGTTATAACAAAAAAAATCATAATATTTAAAGTACACACACACATGCACATATATATATATATATATATATATGTATATATATATATATATATATATATACAGTAGTACCCCGGGTTACGGCGTCACCAGCTTACGTTTTTTTCACGTTACGGTGTGGAATATGATGGTTTTTCGTCCCCTCGTTTCGACATTTTCCCCACATAACGGCATCGAATTTCAAAACTCAAACTTGGCGGTTTCTACGTGTACGACTGCAAGTCACTAGCTTACCACCACGCTCATATGTCACTGCATACGTCACTAAGAAGCTGGTCTGCTATTGGTCGGTGT
Organism: Palaemon carinicauda; assembly: GCF_036898095.1. Classification (NCBI taxonomy): domain Eukaryota; kingdom Metazoa; phylum Arthropoda; class Malacostraca; order Decapoda; family Palaemonidae; genus Palaemon; species Palaemon carinicauda. The sequence continues at coordinate 198,255,597 of NC_090725.1, forward strand.
CACGGCGTCACTAGGATGCCGATACGCTATTGGCCGAAATCCCTCCCACAATGCCTGAGAGAGATGCTGCCTCTCTCTCTCTTTGTCATACGCACACTCAGTTCAGAATCTCGTGTGCATTTCGTAAAGACTTGATCTCGAGTGAGTGATTGCGATATCGTATTTTTTGTGCATTTTAGTGCTTAATTATAACTTTAATTCGTCATCCATGGGCCACAAGATTGCTAGTGATGATAAAGGCAGAAGTAAGAAGATGATTACTATGGAAACGAAGCTGGAGATCATGAAGAAATATGAAGAAGGTATGCGCATCGTTACCATCGCTAGTACGTATGGCCGTAACCAATCTACGATTGGTACAATTATCAAGAATAAGGAAGCCATTAAAGCAAGTAAGTCTTCTAAAGGCATGACTGTCCTTGCCAGTGGAAGGACCTCAATCAACGATGAGATGGAGAGACTCCTTCTTCTGTGGATTAAAGAGAACGAAATCGCTGGTGATACACTCATGCAATCGGTAATTTTGCACAAGGCGAGCGCCATCTTTGCCGATCTCGTGGAAGCCCACAGAGACGGCGGAAGCGAAGGAACGTCGCAGCAAGCCCCCCAAGAGTTCAAGGCTTCTCATGGGTGGTTTGATTGCTTTAGAAAGAAGACTGGTATTCACTTAGTCGTCAGGCATGGAGAGGCGGCCAGTTCTGACAAGAAAGCAGCTGAAGAATTCCTCAAGAAGTTTGAGAAATTATTTTCCAGAGAAGGCTACATTCCTCAGCAAGTGTTTAACTGTGATGAAACTGGCATTTTCTGGAAGAAAATGCCCCGCCGTACATACATCACAGCGGAACAAAAGGAAACTTCTTGGCCATAAACCGATGAAGGACAGACTTACGCTCGCATTTTTTGCAAATGCCAGTGGGGACTTAAAAATTAAGAACCTAATGGTATACCACTCATAAAATCCTCGTGCCTTCAAGGCACAAAATATCACGAAGGAGAGGCTCTTGGTATTTTGGAAGTCTAATGCTAAAGCCTGGGTCACGAGGACCATATTTATTGAGTGGATAAACGTCTGCTTCGGTCCTGCTGTCAAGAATTATTTAGAAGAGAACGATCTTCCTCTCAAATGTCTCCTGGTACTGGACAATGCCCCTGCTCAACCTCCTGGCCTCGAGGACATCATTCATCCTGACTTCTCCTTCATTAATGTTCTCTATCTGCCACCAAACACCACCCCTCTCCTCCAGCCTATGGACCAGCAAGTGATTGCCAACTTCAAGAAACTTTACATGAAGCATCTGTTCAAACGATGCTTCGAAGTGACCGAAAGCACTCAACTCACCCTCCGTGAATTTTGGAAGGGGCATTTTGACACTGAAAGCACTCAACTCACCCTCCGTGAATTTTGGAAGGGGCATTTTGACATCGTTCAATGCCTGAAGATGATAAACACTACTTGGAATGAGGTTTCACGGCGCACCTTGAACTCCTCATGTAAGAAACTAGGGCCAGCTGTTGTAGCAGAACAAGACTTAGAAGGTTTCGATCCCTCAACCGAAGACGAGGCCATTGATGATCCTGCCCCTGAGGGTGATGTTGAGGAAATAATTTCAATTGGGAGGTCCATGGGGCTTATTGTCGATGAGGCTGACATCCATAACCTTATCGAGGAGCACGGGAGGACCTTACGACTGAAGACTTAAAGGAGTTGGAGGCAATGCAGTTGACCATCATTCAAGAAGAGCACCTCTCTAGTGGTGGCGAGGATGGGGGGAGACTGAAGAAACGACATCGTCAGAAATAAGGGAAGCTATCGATTGGTATGAAAACCTTACGAGTTTCATTGAAAAGAAACACCCAGAAAAATTTTACACAAGTCGTCTTATGCAGAGTGTTAATGACAAGTGTATGAGTCATTTTAGAAATATGTTGAGGAATTGTCAGAAACAGGCTTCTTCTAATTTACTTCATAACTATTATCATCAGGTCTTGAAGATTTTTGGATTCCTATTTTCTTTTTTTTGAGATTTTCTTTTTAACGTCCTTTTCCATTTGAATTTTCCATTCCCCGTTTCCATGCGCACTTTCCAAATTTCAATCATACTCCATTGATTCATCTTCCATACATTCTGCATCAGTTTTACTTCCTTCTCCTCTTTGTTTTCATTAGTGAATTTCTTGTCCCAAGTCAGGGTTTAGCTTTCAGTCGTCTTGAACGCCAGCAATCGTCGTAATAGTAATTCCCTCATCAAGTGCAGTTTGAGACACTCCGCTATTTGTTTTTTTATTTGCCTTCTCATCGGTAGATTTCACTTCCTAATCCTTGTTTGAACCCCTTTCTTCATTTTTTTTTTTCACTATCCTTAAGCTCAGTGTTATTAAGCCCAGAGTTATTCATTCAAGTCAGAATGCTGTACTCGTTATTTCCATGTTCCACTGCTGTACTCCTGATAGCCTGAACATCATTAATATTTGGTGTATCCTTACTTACCGATTCTTGTCTTTCTTTTTGAATGTTCTGTTTGATTCCTTGTGCTTCATTACCTTGCGGTTTCAGCACACTTCGAAAATCGTTCTCATGTTCAAAATTATTCAAGATTCTGTCCAAGAAGCAATCTACAGAAACATGATTCTCACTGCTACATTTGAGACATGTCCTTTTCTGGTCGTTGTACATGAAAGCTATATTATGTCCTATGAAGTGTGCCGATGGAATATTTTTCGATATTATTTCATTTTATTTACTTATATGATTTTAAGTTGATGCATACGAAAAAGTTACTTAAATCATACGCAAATTAAAGGTTACAAATATATTGATATTCCTCCATGTTATTCCAAGGATGTTTCCGCAGTCATGTTAGTTTTTCTGCTGATGTCACGGGATCATTGAAATTTTAACCTGACATGAATTTTCATTCGACATCAAGATACTTACATTCGATGTTCCTGCATGGATAAAAGTGGAGAAGGTAGTGGACCGATGGGTCCTACCTGCTGGCTTCTACGGCATCTGAACAGAGTATTATTCAACATTACTTTCTCAGTTTTCTTGTCTTAGACTATCCCGATTAATGCAGTACATCACATCCCTAGGGTGTAAGAGAGAGAGAGACTTGATCCATGTTTTTCTTCATTCAGCTTAAGGGGTCGTACACTCTTCCATAATCTGATCTCCCAGACTGGTTCCATGTAATTATTACAGTTATTTTATTTTTTATTCCTCAAAAAAATAATGCCTACCTCTAAAAGATCTATGTAATAACATAAAGAAAAAATATAACTATTTTGTTTCAGTTTCAAGACAAAAATAACAGCATGACACTTCTATTTAATAATTTTACATTAATATGATACAATAGTTTTCAATTTTCTAAAGAACAAATAATTAATGTGAAAAAAAGAGTAGGTTGCCTTTAAGGTTTAAGAGGCAAAGGAAATCTTACAGGACTAAGCGAGGTAAATTAGGCTAATATGCCGTTTAATGCAATATAGCATAGGCTACGCCACTTCAAACATCTTTAAAAATACCCTACTTAAAGTTTATATGCAATTTTTGTTAGGCTATAGAAGGCTACTGTGGCCACTGTGCAGAAGTAAGGTAGGGTATAGGAGACTTGGGCTAACTCCTATATCTAACTATATTGAATAATATCTATGGCCTAAATTATTTTCCAAATGAAATATAACTATTCATTTGATAAGAAAAATGTCTGCCAGACCTTCAGAAATAATTGCATAGCCTAATCTAATATTGTAAACAATGGAATTTTCCATGGGAGAGAGGGGGGTGGGGGGCATGTCCCGGGGCGTCCTACATGTCGGCTACTTCGTGACACCCTCTTCATATTGAAAATATATATATATATATATATATATATATATATATATATATATATATATATATATATATATATATATACATATATATATATATATATATATATATATATATATATATATACATATATATATATATATATATATATATATATATATATATATATATATATATATATATATATATATATGCGAAATCATTACTTTTCGTACAGTTATTATGGTTTTCAGGAAAACAAAAACGTCGTAATGTTACTAACATGTTCACATCACCTTTTTTTTTTTTTTTTTTTTAAAGAAAAAATGTCATTCTCAGGGAATAAATAAGGAATCTTGTAAAATTATGCAACACGACCACGAATGTGTATGCAATCTTTGCCTGGGTATTGGCGAGCCACTGTATCCATTCAGAATGTTTTTTCCTCTCTGTCTATATCGTAAATTTTTTATTCTCAAAATAATCTTCTAGATTATAACTGTAAGTCTTACTTTTGAAAAGGGATACGTTCAATGTCTTCTCTAACAACCCCGCAAAAAATCTTTAAAGGAAGGGAATCATACTCATCCCGTCTCTCCTTGTTTACTCTAATGCCAGTACGGCCAAACGAAAGTGAGAAGGACTCTAGACTACGTATTCGGTACAGAGAGAGAAAAACATAAGAAGGGAATGGTAATACTGTTACATGCATTCGTTGATGGAATAAATTTTCTTTAAATGATTTGCATTATCAATATTACTAAGGGCAGGGATAATTATAAAGATATTAGAGTCAGATGATGAATCAGATTTTAGGAAAAATTAAAAACAGGTAAATATATAATACTCTAATTTCTAGCCAAATACATGAATCATATATGTTTCCTACTCGCTATCTTGTGTTTTATGCATTTTTGACCATGATTATTATTATTATCATGAGTTTTTGGACCCCCATATATAAAGACAATTATCGGGTACTCCAGTGGGAAACTGGGTTTTTGGAGGTGGAGAAATGTCATTAATGAGTGATTTGAAGCAAAAATATTGGTCAAAATAGCAAAATAAGCACAAGATAACCAGTTGGAAAATATAGGGTTATTGTAAGTGGCTGAAAACAGGCCAAAACGTGATTAATCATCATATCTATATTTTGTTTCGGGTCTGGTGTTGGTATCAATGCTGACTACAAGTTTTCATTTCTATCTCCTCCCTGCCAGTGGCGATTCTAGGACTCTGAAAGTGGGGGGGCCACTTCAGGGCCAATATAAATTTTGGGGGGGCATTTATTGTTGGTGGCTAGGTGGCACTCTGAAGACAATATTATGTCATTAATGAAATAACAAATGACAATAATAACACCTCATTACTTTCATAACTTGCATTTGTAAAACATATACATGTATGCCTACACAAACATTATGATAATGGAGGTTATTCGTATTACTTAAAAAAAAATATATATGTATTTCTTGCAATATATTTTTAACAAAATCGCAAAAATATGGCAAAAATATCTTCAAAACAAAAATGAATCATGAGTTATGAATGTAATGTAAATATTATGTTGATATTAAAACCCCATGCAAGCATGCATGAAGTAATGCAGTGTTGCCAACAGGGCGAGTTTCCCTTTCCTGAGGTGAAGTAGATTATAGTACGTATATTTAGTGCAGCTTAATTCTACGATTATCATGCCGGCTATCAAATTCATCAACAAAACAGTCTAAATCAATTCCCTCGGCACGTGCACTTTCAATGGACAGTAATGCGATATTACTCAATCTAGCACTGGTCATGGAATTTCTGAGAAATGTTTTCACTAATTTCATTTTTGAAAAACTTCTCTCACAAGAAGCACTGGTAACAGGAAGAGTGACAGATATTAACAATAGTTTGTACAAACAGTCAAATGCAGCCTTATAAGGACTAAGGAATGACAGGAATTGTGTAATGGATGTAGGCTGTATTGGCTCTTTCGTGAGTAATTTCTTCACCAGAGGGATCTCATATTGTAAATCATTTTGACTGACCGAGTATGCCATTGCATATGCCTTCAAGTCTTCTTCTAACAAGAATGTCTGTCCTCCAGGACAGAGAGCTGAAATACCACAGAAAATTGCATTTGACTCTTTGGAGAAACGACGGTCTAATTCACTAATTAAGCAGTCTAGGACTTCATAGAAAATCCTGATGTGTTGCACATGACATGGAACAGAAGATCCTTGACCACTTGTTTCAAACACGATAAATCCATCAAGCTTACGAGGTTTCTTTACCCGTTTTCTTGTTGTTGTTGGTGTAATGCAGCATTTCCTGCAGAGTTCATTAACCTTCTCAGAGTAATGGTCATTCAAGTCAGAGTTGCGTACATTAACTAAATGTTCATGGAGTGACGAAATTAGATTTGCTGCTTTTCCTAGGTCTGCTTGTTTATCCTGTAGCTGTGTAGACACTTTATTAACTTTTCCAAGAATATCTGTGAAAAATTGCAATAAGTAAACAAACTCTGCATCAATCTGGGCAAGCAAACCGCGAGCGGATACAGCTCGGGCACCAATGTCATCTTCAGAAATTTCCTTCAAAAGTCTCATTATGCATTGCAGACGGAGTAGAGCATTTTCACACGAAGTGGCCCGACACCACCACCTTGTGTCACTGAGATGCTGCAGTTCTCGTACTTGTTCTTTAAGCAACATTTCACGCTGTATCAAAATGAATTTCTCATGAACTACCGAGTTACTAGCAAAGATATAGAGTTCTTCAAGCAAACTAAAGAATTCAGCAGCTTCGGGTACATACTTTGCAACATTTATCAACACTAAATTGAGCCTGTGTCCATAGCAGTGTATATAATATGCAAAAGGAGCTTTATCACGAATTCGTTTCTGAACACCACTAATCCCTCCACTCATCACTGATGCCCCATCAAATCCTAATCCTACAAGAGAAGATTTGTAATCCAACCCCAGTTTATCCAAACTCTTCAAAATAATATCTGTGATAAAGGCAGCATCCAACAAGTCCATCTGAGTGAAAGAAATGAAGCACTCCTGAATACAATTTGCTATTTCATCATAAAATCTAATAACTAATGCCAACTGCTCTGCCTTACTAACATCCTTGGCTTCATCGGCTTGAACAGAAAAGTAATGACATGACCTAACTTTTTCTGCAATTTCTTCCTTCACCATACATGCAAGTGTGTCAATCATCTCATTCTGTATTGCAGAACAAGTGTATTTTTCATTTTTTGGACCACTTTCTACTCTATCAGCTATAATAGGATCACGTTTAGCAGTGAATCTGAGAATCTTACGAACATTTCCTGGATTCAGTTCATCATCACCTTCTCTATGTCCTCTCTGCGAAATGTCTTGTGTTACAGTCAACAGGATTATTTCACCTAATGTCTTTATGTAATGACGATTTTCAAGAACTTTCTTCTGGTATGCCTCACTTATACACTGAGCAATTGATGTTTTATCAGCTTTATTTCGTTGATAGTCTGCCCATGCAATACAAGAAGTTTTGTGGCACTGAGAGGAAATGTGCTTTTCAATGGCACCATCTTTTCCATGTGCTTTCTTCCATCGTCTAAAGCCACTCTTTATGAATGCTTCATCTGCATTGCCATATGTTGGTGGAGCAAAGTGCCTGCATGCAAAACAGAACATTGCATCTCGTTCTTTAGAATATTCAGCCCATTCATATTTGTCGAACCAAGCCCCCACAAAAGACCGAGCATGAGACTTTCCTTCACTATGCCTTGGATACTCTTTTAATCGTACCTGAATAGGATTCTCAGAAGCAGATTGAGAAATGTCAGCTGGTGCAGAATCTTCCTTTTTCTGTTTCTTTGTTGGATGATCATGTGAACTTGATCTTGCAGGATTGCCAATACTTTCACGATCACAGTCTCCCTCTGACTTCTTAGCAGGTTTATCAGATTCAAGGTTTACTGTCAATGGTGTATCACATTCACTGCGTTTTTTAATTACAAATTTATCCATGATTGTCTATAGTACAATAAAATTATCTGTGATAGTAAGTTCTGAAAAAAAAATAAATTAAATCAAATAATCACACGTAATTCACAATTAACACAACACACCTGTCACCACAGAAAAATGTGATAAAATTTGCGGTTTTGCCGACTACCGACTGGAAGAATAGAAGATGATGACAGCACGCACACACACACACTGTCACATACACACATACACACACACACACACACACACACACCCACACCCACACACATATATATATATGTGTGTGTGTGGGTGTGTGTGGGTGTGTGTATAACATGTATACAGTATAATAAATATATGCACATATAGGCCTACACTATCACTGCCAACATTCACGAATCACAAAAATTATGATACAATTAGGCCTAGACGATTTTTATTATTATAGGAATTGTTTTCTATGTAAAAATAAAATGGGGTTAATTGTCACCGACTCACCAGCTACTTGTATTTTGGCCTATTTAGTTATTTTCTTTCAAATATGGCTAACGACAATATTTATATTTGGCTTTTGTCAGATCTGTTTGTGAAAAGGTTAACACTGGGTTGAAGGGTTAAAACTTGAGTTGGGATATAGACCTACATCATATAACAAAAAAATTAGTGTACATTGTTTGCTACTTTACACCCGCCTGTCAGATTCTTCTCATTCTTTTTCTAAGATTTCGTATAATTATTTTTTTACTCTATTTTCGTATCCGCTTCTTATGTGAAACACCCACATACTGTACATAAAGATCGGATATCTCATAGCCACTAGTCTACTCCCACTTTGTATGAGACGAAATAATGAATACCACTTATGCTCAAATGCACTTATGCACAAATAATTATGCTTTAGACACTCAATAAGACACTAATCGGGTAAAAACTGACTTGACCGGCTCACAGTCTCACAGAAACGGACTACATGTACTGATCACATCATCACATCATACATGGAAGAAACATACGCGTCTGATTCGCGTCACACAAACACAAGCGGGCGAGGAGGACGGAGGTGTAAAAAAAATTCCAATAATTTTAATCTAGCAACGTTACCATCTTTTTTTTTTTTTTGTGATTACGTCTAGTTATTGTGATAGGATGGGATATTTGAGTGTATATATAGTATACTGTATAATTTATAAGGTATATATTTATATTATATATTATATTATATTATTATATATGCCTAAACTAAGCTTATTTAGAATTAGGATATGGAAACAAAAACTGGGGGGGCCAAGCTGGGGGCCAGCCAAAAAAACTGGGGGGGCCATGGCCCCCCCTGGCCCCCCCCCCCCTAGAATCGCCACTGCTCCCTGCTTTTGCCGCGTAGGGTAGTGAATCACTATGTAGTTAATACACTTAACCCTTGGCTATTGCGCTTAATTAGTACCGCTATGGCTATGCCCACGCTATACCCGAAAACGCGATAGCTGAACAGAAGAACTTGTAGTAATAATTCTTATTGATACCTCTATCTCAAATGTTACTCATAATTTATCCTATTTTTACTTATTTTTCTTAATAAAATTACTTTAATTACAAACCAAGAAAAGATATACCGTATCTACACGCGTAACATGCGAGTTTTAGATATTAATTTTGAAGATAAATTCAAGGGAGTCGCGCCATACACGAGATATAAAAGTAACATATGCATTCTTTTTACTGTGGTAAAAAAAAAAATAGCTTTCTTCAAATTAAACCGGATTTTGATTAAACTGGTGTTTCACTTAACTGCATCCATTAGTAATGCATTTTAACATTCACATTATAGTATTGTATCCATTTTATAAATTAGAAAAAGAATATATATATATATATATATATATATATATATATATATATATATATATATATATATATATATATATATATATATATATATCCTAATCATTGCATGTAAATTATATAAAAGTATATGTTTTATACAGTAAGATTAATGACCTTATTAAGAGTATTATTATGACTGTCATAAATTGTAGGGGGCGATCACTGAATTTTGTTATAGGTGACGTGTGCCAAGTCTCATATGTTACTTGTGGAAAGCCTATTTGCGACAGTATATTTCCATCACAGTGGAGAATTCCACAAAAACTAACAATTCAGCATATTGTCAGAGAAACATTCTATTTACTTGCAGAGGGGTAAGCAGTACTTCTTGAATGATCATAAGAGCAAGTATGTACGCTTCTGAGAGTATTGGTCTATGTAAAGCGCATTCACAAACCTTTTTATAATAAAGTGAAAAAACCCATGGTCTGATGTCTCATTATCCGTTGACATGAGACATATTTGGCGTCAGGTGTAAAAATATGTCTGTTTGTGTATGCTGAGAGCGAAGTTGTTCTTTAAGTCGGTAAAATAAAAGTTCAAGATGCCTAGATACGCAAGGACTAACATAGCAGACACTGCTGCTGCGGGAAATGAAAACGAAGGCGCAGTTGGTTATAGTGATGATGATGAAGAATATAGACGAGAACAACGAACGCAGGACTTAGAAAATTGGCTAGATAACCTAGCAGAGTTAGTAAACAGATTATTAGTTGAACGAGAAGAGGAGCGGCGTGCAGCCACACCATATCCGACGTACATGAATGAAGTTCAAACGCACACAAGTGAAAACCCACATGCACAGCCGAGTGATGATACGCAAAACATTGTAATTTGAAAATTGCCAGAATTCTAGGCAAGTGTTAGGCCTTTTTTATGATCACCGGCCTAACGAAGAGTTTTAATTGATCAAAGAGTTTTTGAGAGACTTTGACGTAGCCACGTATGGGTAGTCAGAAAGAGAAAAACCATTCAAGTAATTAGGTTGCTGATAGATGCTCTGGTAATGGAGGTAATGTGTTGATCACAAGACAGTTTAAGAAGTTATACTGAAATGAAACAACGTTTAATTGAGAATTACACCTTACCCGATGCAAGAAAGGGAACACTAAAGAAAATTAGAAACCCAAAATTTGAAAGAGTGAATCAGTTCTCAGTTTTGCAACTCGTATTTTTCGAGATTGGGATTCGTTTGCTGCACGGAGTGCCAATCTCCCAGATGGTGATGAAAAAGCAATTGCCCTTAAACATATTCGCAGATTAATAAACCGGTATTTATGTGGTTATTTGTTTGATGACAATTGATCGTTAGCAGACATAGTGATGGCGATACAAAACATTCTAGACAGTTTGCCAGAAGAAAAAAGGACAGAGAATATCTGCCCTGATGCTGGAAAGATGGCAGCCATGAGAGGCACTCACCAACCCCCAAACTGGGAGAGGGGGAACGTAGGGAGCAGGTGAGAAGAGTCTTCAGATGTTGGTAATGTGGGGGAGAGGGGCAGCAACGAGTGGAGTGCTCCACCCAAGGATCTCCCCGCTGTTACATTTGTCAAGCCTACGGTCACCTATCTCGAGACTAGCTAGTAAAACACGCCGAGGCCAGGCAGGCTGTGGCACATGCACACCACCTCCACGCAACATCCGAGGAAAAGGAAACAGAGGAAAGGGGAGACAAGGGAGATCGAGGCTCCCCCCCCCCCCCATGACACCAGAAGCAGCAGCCGAGGCAGCGGTGTGAGTGACTATGATGGGCTCGATGGAAAAGGTACTGGGACCTTCTTTGGTAACCCCGACCTCGCCCCCGCAGCACTGGGAACAGGAGCAGGGGACAGCGGTATTGCAAGTGAGGTCGTTGGCACGTGCCCCACATATCCTAATGGGCGGCTCGGAATATTACCAGTCAGGATTAACCTACATGATAAGTCCATTCAAGCGCTGATCGACACATGACCCAGAGTTTTGCTTATAGGAAAAGGAGTCTCCTCAAACCCACTACACTCAGCAGCATCCATCATCCTCGACACGCCAGGAGTAAATAAACTACAGGCAAGACATACAACGATCGTCAACTTTAAGGTGGGATCTGTGAAGTGTACATGTGATTTGTTTGTCTTGCCCACCTTGGGAATTCCAGGAATCGAGGATATATTTGGTTTGGATTTTATGAGTAATCAAATATACATTTCCAGGGAAAAAGATAAAATAACTGTACAAGCAGGAGGGTGGATTTTGCCGATAGAAAGTCATGAGAGAGTAAATGGTTGTCCAGGAAAGGAGAGACCATTAAGGAAGGTAACAGCTGTACATGAAAGAGGAGAAGTATTGCCTCCCCAGACACTTACGAGCATATCAAAGACCCCGTGTCAGCCTCTCCTGGAGGGAACCAAGGTCATAGTTAAACCCCTTGACAAATGGACACATGTAGTCTTAGAGGGCTTGTCAGAAATAAAAGAGAACACAGCAGACATAACGATAATTGATTTGTCAAATAAAAGAGTTGTGTTAGGAAGTGATTCTGTGTGTGAATTGGAGTTATGTAAAATTACTAATAATGTGATCTTGGGAGCCACAACTCCAGCCTGCACAGAGGAACGCACTCAGAACTTGATTATGCAAGCGCGAAAACTATGTCCGTCAGAATATCAACCTGTAGTTAGTAACATTGTTAATAATTATTATGATGTAATAACAATTGAAAACGAGCCATCCGGGAGGATTGATCGAATTCCCTTGAGCATTGAAACAGGGGAGGTGGAGCCGATCAGGTCAAGGCCTTATAAGGTACGTATTCACTTCCCGGGAGATATAAAAAGGGAAATTAGTTAAATATGGGAGCAAGGGATTATCGAGGAGAGCGAATCCCCCTGGGCTTCTCCAATTGTAGCTGTTAGGAAAAAGGATGGCTTGGTAAGATTGTGTGTTGATTATAGGAAGTTGAATGTAGTCACTAAGGAAAATGGATTTCCATTCTCCTCGATCAAAGAATTACTTGTGAAGGTACGGGATAGTAAATATTTTACAACTATCGATTCAAAATCTGGATACTATCATATACCCATTCAGAAAGACAGTAAATGTAAAACAGTATTTATAGCCAACGATCAACTACTGTATTTCAGTTTAATTTTCTTCCTTTCGGTGTCAAAAATCCTCCAAGTCATTTTTCTAGAGTAATTTGATGGCAGTTTTGTCGCCCTTAATTGGCCATAATGTTCTTGTTTATTTACACAATATCATGACTACAGGGAAAACGGCCAAAGAACATAATAACAATATTCATGAAGTTTTAGAAGCATTGCAAGGTAATGGTATGAAAATAAATTTGTCAAAGGGCAAGTATTTCTGTAAACAGATCAAATTTCTAGGTCATATAATAACCCCAGAAGGTATCTAACCCGAGCCGAGTAGAGTAGAAGCTATTAAAGATTTCCCCAGGCCACATACCCTTAAGGAAGTAGCTGGGTTCCTTGAGCTTGCTGGGTATTACCGTGAATTCATAAGAGGTTTTTGAGAGATAGAGAGACCCTTAAATGCTTTAAAGAAAAAAAAAAGTAATAAATTGGGGAGTGGAAGATGATAGGGGCTTCAATCATTTGAAAGCTGCCTTAACTAGCAATGACTTACTCGCATATCCTAGATGTGTTCGCCCGTTTTTAGTGACAACAGATCCTAGTAGCATAGCTATTGATGGCGCAATTTCTCAAAAGGTAAAGAGCGACCCATTTGTTTTGCTTCCAATGCATTAAAAGGGGGAGAAAAAATTATAGTACATTCGATCGAGAGGCATTGGCTATTCTTTAGGTTCTAGAGAGGCATCGGTTCTTTTTATTAGGTCAGCTGATTGAGCTGCAAAGTGATCATCCCCCCTTACTTGATTTATTTTACAAATGAGACTTGACGTCTAGACAAGTGAGATTGATTGAAAGATTGCTAGAGTTAACCATAAAGGGGTTTGACCACTTAGAAGGTAAAGCTAACAAGGTAGGTGATGCCCTCTCTAGAGGTGCAGTAATAATACGCATTGTGCATGCAAGTCCGCATGCAGGGCATTCAGGGATTGATAGAATATTATGGAGAGCACAAGAATTCTTCGTTTGGTTAGTAATGAAAAAAATCTATAGAAAATTATATAAAATACTGTCATGCTTGAAAATATTTCAAAGAACATAAAAACACTGTACTGTACCATAGGCCAGAAAATGACATGTGATTCCTATTCGATTTTATAGAGTGCATATGGATTTGGTAGGATCATTTCCTACTGGTATAACACAACTTAAGTATATATGGGTATTTGTGGATACATTTACTGGTTACACTCATACTTATGTAATGTTGGATAAATCAGTAAATTCATTAGCCCAGGTGCTCTGCTCTTACATTACTAGGTTTGATTGCTCACAAATTTTAGTAAATGATAATGGTCTCGAATTTGTAAATAAGGTGGTGAAATCAGTCATGGATTGGATGAAAATTGAACACTTTTCAGCGACCACATGTAGGCCTTCAGCTAATGGCTTAGTGGAATCTCGTAATAGGAAAGGGGTGCGAATTTTACATTACTTAGTGTCTGATGACCCTCCCTTCATTGGCACGTCATGCTTGCTACACGCCTTTCTTGTTAGTGTACAGAAACGATCCTGTGTTATCGTATACGGTTCTGATTATTTCACAACAGTTGCCAAGTTATTCACCTAAGCAATACCGTGTGTATTTACTAAACCTCTTAGTGAGAATAATGAACACCACTGAAAGGTTTTTGAAAAGAGCTAATGAAAAACACAGCCCAAAGTATGATGGTCGTTTCAAACCCGCTCCGGTAAAAGTATTTGTGGGCAATCATGTGTATTTGAAACGATTACAACCTAGGAAACATAAACTAGAGCCAGCGTATTTGGGTCCGTACCGAGTAAAGATGGTGAAATCTAACACTGATAGTGATACAAAGCATTACTAATGATGCAGTGTCTGAACATCATAAGGCACACATACATGTGGTTCCTGAAGTAGTTTTCAAAAGTGTCAATCAGAGTGTTCCCCCTTATCCCTACATGCGCGACATTCCTTGAGTTGATGAGTATGAAATTTTTGTTTTTTATTTTGTCGTTGTTGTTTGAACAGACCTCATTCCCTCTTTTGACGTTTTCCAAATAAACTTGATGATACCAATGTGTTCTTATTTGGGTTCTTAATGTATAAATAAAGTGTTGTGATCATTTTGCTGAGAGTAGCAGTACGTATGACATACTGCTGAGTGAACCTAAAAGCAAACAGAGTGATGTTAAATAGGTCATGTGTGATTCATCAGGCTGATGCTGTATTATTTGGTATTTATATGATTCATGGTTGCTGGGACCGGGGCGGTTCCCGAAGGCCAAGTGACTGCGGGATTAAAGTTCAGCCTCAAGGAAAGGCTGTGTTAGAGAATGTGTAGATCATTTTTTAGGGAAAATGGCTGGTGGCCACCAAATGATAGTTACAAGTGCAAGTGTAGAGGTGATTTTAAAAATGGCAAAATGGTGGTGGAGAGTTGTGTTGTGAAATTGTGCCGTAAACCCGGACAAGCAAAATCGAGGGATGAAGGAATGTCTATTTCTACCCCTATCACGCCCAAAAGGCCTGTATTGCTGCATCCAAAGGGAGGTTCTTGATGAGGTTGTGAAATACCGATGTTGATATGATTTTTTTTTCACTTTGAGCATTCTGTATTATAGTTGCAGAGGTCATAAGAAGAAATAAGTGAAATTATTTTATAGTATATTGTGTACAATTTGACATGCTATATATATATATATATATATATATATATATATATATATATATATATATATATATATATATATATATATATATATATATATATATATATATATATATATATATATGTGGAAGATTTTTTTTTTTTTTTTTTTTTTTTTTTTTTTTTGTATTGGGTGATTTCTATGTATATATTTAATGTTTTTATTTCTGTCTAGTACATGCCATGCCCTATTCTGGGTCTGAGTGCCCTCCATATATCATAGACTAGAGAAGGCGAGTGTGCACCTCCTCCCAGAGTGAGGTTTCATTTTTTTTTTTGTGGGGGGGGAGTAATGTCCTAGCTTGTATGCAAAATATGTAGAAGTATGTGTTTTATACAGAGATATTTATGACCCTTTTAAGAGTACTATGACTTGTCATAAAATGTAGGACGCGATTACTGAACTCTGTTATAAGTGACGTGTGCCAAGTCTCATATGTGACGTGTGGAAAGCCTATTGGTGACAGTATATTTCTATAACAGTGGAGAATTCCACAAAATCTAAAATTTCAGCATATTGACAGAGAAACATTCCATTTACTGGCCAAGGAATAAGCAGTACCTCTTGGGCGTTCATAATAACAAGTAGGTACTCATCTGAGAGTATCGGGCTGTGTAAAGTATATTCATATCGGGCTGTGTAAAGTACTGTATATTCAGAAACCTTTTTGTAATAAAGTGAAAATATCCATGTTTCGATGTCTTATTATGCATTAATAGGGGATATATATATATATATATATATATATATATATGCATATATATATGTATATATATATATATATATATATATATATATATATATATATGTGTGTGTGTGTGTATTATACATACACTTACACACACGCATATATATATATATATATATATATATATATATATATATATGCATGCATATATATATATATATATATATATATATATGTATATATACATATATATATATATATATATATATATATATATATATATATATACATATATATATATATATATATATATATATATGTGTGTGTGTGTACATTATATATATATATATATATATATATATATATATATATATATATATATATATATATATATATATATATATATATATGTGTGTGTGTGTGTGTGTGTGTGTGTGTTTTTGTGTGCGTGTATATATATATATATATATATATATATATATATATATATATGTGTGTGTGTGTGTGTGTGTTTGCCTGTTTTTGTGTGTGTATATATATATATATATATATATATATATATATATATATATATATATGTGTGTGTGTGTATATATATATATACATATATATGTATATATATATATATATATATATATATATATATATATATATATATACATATATATATATATATATATATATATATATATATATATATATATATATGTACATATATACACACACATATATGTATATACATATATATATACATACATATATATATATATATATATATATATATATATATATATATATATATATATATGTGTGTGTGTGTGTATATTTTTTATGTTTCACGTTATTCATATTAATTAGTTAAGATTACTGTATCCACCAGCGACGCAATGGTTCGGTAAAAACAATGCAACTTTTTGGGAAAAGAAAACCATGGATTGACACCGACGGGATGCCCCCCTCCCCCGCCCCCGCCCCCTCCCCGACAATAATGAATTGACGTTGCAGCAATGCACCCAGATCTGCAAACCTTGATGTAGTCTATTTGGCTTTTCACTCCTCCACTTTCATAGGTTATCAGATGTAGCTTCATTTATGATTTGCTCACAGCCTGATTCAGAGGCAAAGTCTAAAGCTCTTAAGCCATGGCGATCGGTAGGAGAGATAGAACTTAACCACACCCTATGGTGAGCATTAAAATCACCAACAAAGACAAAAGAAGCCTTTCTATCATCTTCTTGTATCCTACCCATAATGGTAAGAAGACAATCGAAGATAGAATTATCCATGTCTGGATTCCGGTAGATCGAACACAAATAAAAGTTGTTATGCCTGCCACAAACTTTTATTACTTGAATCTCATGACATCCACATTGATAGCAGGACTTCTGAAAAGCAGGGTACTCAGTCCTAATATACATCGTCATTCCCCTGGCCCTAGGGATGGCATCACGTTTCTACATTATTGGCTTCTTAAAACCAGTTATAAGGAGCTCCGATGAGTGCCTCATATTAGAGACGAAAGTTTCTGAGCACAAAAGAATATCATACTGTCTGGACGCAACTGTAAGGTCTTGAATATTTGCATGAAGACCACGAATATTGCAATACAGAACACGACATTGACGAAATCTAGGACGTACTTGTCCCAGATTTCACTCAATGTCTCCAGACAGCATAAGAATTAATAGAAATAAAAAAGAGACATCATACTTAAAAACCAGATTAACAAGAATTATAACAAAAACAATATGTACAGAATTATAAATAAAGTGATTGATAAAACCCAGAGACTAGTAAAAAGTCGGAAAAACTGGTCAACATGGAGGAGCCGATACACCATGCAAGGCTAAATACCCTCCAGGATAGCCACTTCAACTGAAGGGAGGACAGTAAGGATGGTTTTGTGAAGAAAAAGAATCAGAAAAGGAAAAGACAACCTCTTGATAAACCACCAGGCATCCATGGCCCTTCTATTAAGCCTGCCCAACACACCATTTCAAAAAAAAAAACAAGAGGAAGAAAAGAAAATAATAAGATAGAATAGTGTGCCCGAGTGTACCCTCAAGCAAGAAAACTCCAACCCAAGACAGTGG
The DNA here is from genome assembly GCF_036898095.1 of Palaemon carinicauda. Taxonomy (NCBI): domain Eukaryota; kingdom Metazoa; phylum Arthropoda; class Malacostraca; order Decapoda; family Palaemonidae; genus Palaemon; species Palaemon carinicauda. Next base: position 198,273,851 of record NC_090725.1, read on the forward strand.
AAGACCATGGTACAGAGGCTATTGCACTACCCAAGACTAGAGAACAATGGTTTAATTTTGGAGTGTCCCTCTCCTAGAAGAGATGCTTACCATAGCTAAAGAGTGTCTTCTACCCTTACCAAGAGGAAAGTGCACTGAACAATTGCAGTACAGTAATTGATCCTTGGGTGAAGAAGTGTTTATATCTCATTGTTGTCAGGTGTATGAGAAAAGACAAGAATATGTAAAGAATAGGCCAGACTATTCTGTGTAATTGTAAGCAAAGAAAAAATAAGCCGTAACCAGGGAGAGGGATCCGATGCATTACTGTCTGGCCAGTCAAAGGATCCAATAATCTCTAGTGGTAGTATCTCAACGGGTGGCTGGTGCCCTGGCCAACCTACTACCTTGAGTATGTTGGGTATCTCCTGTCTGCCCCCGGTAGAGGTTAGCGATTTTTATTTACTACATTCCGTATTATGTAAAGAAGTTTTTAGGATATTTTTAACAAATAGCCTTTATTATATATTTAAAAGTGTAATGATAATAACAATTCCTTTATATTTTCAAATCCTATGATATAGAATTGTATATTCCTGATATAATAATGATAATTTTAGTTGGCGTAGGCACATTTACTATTTACAAATATTTGATTAGCTTCGTTTTTTATTCTTTTTCTATTCATAAAGTGACTATTGTTATTTTAAATTTGTTTAAAAAATGTATCATTTCTAGAGAGAATACATATTTTTACTTACAACTTTGATAACCCAACTTAGAATATTTGAAGGAACAAATTGATTAAAAGTAATGCAATATCATAGTCTTTTACAAATATATATATAGAAGTTATAACAAAAAAAATCATAAAATTTAAAGTACACACACACATGCACATATATATATATATATATATATATATATATATATATATATATATATATATATATATATATATATTTATATATATATATATATATGTATATATATATATATATATATATATATATATATATATATATATATATATATATATATATATATATATATATATATACAGTAGTACCCCGGGGTACGGCGTCACCAGCTTACGTTTTTTTCACGTTACGGTGTGGAATATGATGGTTTTTCGTCCCCTCGTTTCGACATTTTCCCCACATAACGGCATCGAATTTCAAAACTCAAACTTGGCGGTTTCTACGTGTACGACTGCAAGTCACTAGCTTACCACCACGCTCATATGTCACTGCATACGTCACTAAGAAGCTGGTCTGCTATTGGTCGGTGTCACGGCGTCACTAGGATGCCGATACGCTATTGGCCGAAATCCCTCCCACAATGCCTGAGAGAGATGCTGCCTCTCTCTCTCTCTTTGTCATACGCACACTCAGTTCAGAATCTCGTGTGCATTTCGTAAAGACTTGATCTCGAGTGAGTGATTGCGATATCGTATTTTTTGTGCATTTTAGTGCTTAATTATAACTTTAATTCGTCATCCATGGGCCACAAGATTGCTAGTGATGATAAAGGCAGAAGTAAGAAGATGATTACTATGGAAACGAAGCTGGAGATCATGAAGAAATATGAAGAAGGTATGCGCATCGTTACCATCGCTAGTACGTATGGCCGTAACCAATCTACGATTGGTACAATTATCAAGAATAAGGAAGCCATTAAAGCAAGTAAGTCTTCTAAAGGCATGACTGTCCTTGCCAGTGGAAGGACCTCAATCAACGATGAGATGGAGAGACTCCTTCTTCTGTGGATTAAAGAGAACGAAATCGCTGGTGATACACTCATGCAATCGGTAATTTTGCACAAGGCGAGCGCCATCTTTGCCGATCTCGTGGAAGCCCACAGAGACGGCGGAAGCGAAGGAACGTCGTAGCAAGCCCCCCAAGAGTTCAAGGCTTCTCATGGGTGGTTTGATTGCTTTAGAAAGAAGACTGGTATTCACTTAGTCGTCAGGCATGGAGAGGCGGCCAGTTCTGACAAGAAAGCAGCTGAAGAATTCCTCAAGAAGTTTGAGAAATTATTTTCCAGAGAAGGCTACATTCCTCAGCAAGTGTTTAACTGTGATGAAACTGGCCTTTTCTGGAAGAAAATGCCCCGCCGTACATACATCACAGCGGAACAAAAGGAAACTTCCTGGCCATAAACCGATGAAGGACAGACTTACGCTCGCATTTTTTGCAAATGCCAGTGGGGACTTAAAAATTAAGAACCTATTGGTATACCACTCATAAAATCCTCGTGCCTTCAAGGCACAAAATATCACGAAGGAGAGGCTCTTGGTATTTTGGAAGTCTAATGCTAAAGCCTGGGTCACGAGGACCATATTTATTGAGTGGATAAACGTCTGCTTCGGTCCTGCTGTCAAGAATTATTTAGAAGAGAACGATCTTCCTCTCAAATGTCTCCTGGTACTGGACAATGCCCCTGCTCAACCTCCTGGCCTCGAGGACATCATTCATCCTGACTTCTCCTTCATTAATGTTCTCTATCTGCCACCAAACACCACCCCTCTCCTCCAGCCTATGGACCAGCAAGTGATTGCCAACTTCAAGAAACTTTACATGAAGCATCTGTTCAAACGATGCTTCGAAGTGACCGAAAGCACTCAACTCACCCTCCGTGAATTTTGGAAGGGGCATTTTGACACTGAAAGCACTCAACTCACCCTCCGTGAATTTTGGAAGGGGCATTTTGACATCGTTCAATGCCTGAAGATGATAAACACTACTTGGAATGAGGTTTCACGGCGCACCTTGAACTCCTCATGTAAGAAACTAGGGCCAGCTGTTGTAGCAGAACAAGACTTAGAAGGTTTCGATCCCTCAACCGAAGACGAGGCCATTGATGATCCTGCCCCTGAGGGTGATGTTGAGGAAATAATTTCAATTGGGAGGTCCATGGGGCTTATTGTCGATGAGGCTGACATCCATAACCTTATCGAGGAGCACGGGAGGACCTTACGACTGAAGACTTAAAGGAGTTGGAGGCAATGCAGTTGACCATCATTCAAGAAGAGCACCTCTCTAGTGGTGGCGAGGATGGGGGGAGACTGAAGAAACGACATCGTCAGAAATAAGGGAAGCTATCGATTGGTATGAAAACCTTACGAGTTTCATTGAAAAGAAACACCCAGAAAAATTTTACACAAGTCGTCTTATGCAGAGTGTTAATGACAAGTGTATGAGTCATTTTAGAAATATGTTGAGGAATTGTCAGAAACAGGCTTCTTTAGATAGATATTTTTCCAAAAGAGAAGTATCAGAAAGCAAAGACGATAATAGTGATTCTATCAGAAAAGCTAGAAAAGAGTA
>NC_090725.1:198287158-198294658 GCF_036898095.1 Palaemon carinicauda
ATGTGGCCCTCGTCCCTTGATAATGCCACTATTACGCTGACTCGGGCTCCTGAAGCAAGAGCAAAAAGAAAGATAACTTTCTGAGTCAGATCCTTGAGAGGGCACGAATCATTGTCCAAGTTGGAGGCAAAATGGAGTTTATTGAAGATGTCGTTGGACAGATCAATCTGGAAGGCATACATTAGTGGTCTAGTCAAGGCCGATTTGCAATTAGAAATCGTGTTGGCTGCCAAGCCCTGTCCGTGAAGGTGAATAAAGAAGGAAATGCAAAAATCAATGGTGATATCCGTAGGATTTTTGCCTTGACGAATGAGACCCATTTTCTCCAGGATGATTCGTATTGTCGTCGTGTGGATTCGGTCTTGTATTCCTCGAGGAAGTCTAGACTTTTCTTCAAGATCCCAAACCTTTTCTTCGTGGCTAGGGAGAGAAAATCATGAGAAGAAGGTCCTTGATTTTCGATGATGAAGCGAAGACAGTCGACTTCTGTACTTGCTGGGAGAGTACTGGGCCCGGGAGAGGGATCAGTGTGGGCTGCAGCTCTAGGACCAGGGGGTACCAATTGCTCCGGGGCTACTTGGGAGCCACTAGGGCCGCTGTCCCTTTGAATGTTCTCAGCTTGGAGAGGACTTTCAGCAGAAGGTTGGTGGGAGGGAACAGGTAGATCTTGGACCATATGTTCCAGTCCAGTGACATGGCATCCACTGCTTCTGCCTTGGGGTCCTCGGACGGGGCTACATATCGAGGAAGTTGATTATTTTCGCTCGTTGCGAAGAGATCGGTCTGAAGTTCTGGGACTTGGTGAGAGATGAAGGAGAATGATCTTGCGTCTAGAGACCATTCCGACTCTATCGGACTTGTCCGGGATAGAGCGTCCGCCGTCACGTTGCGGGATCCTTGTAGGTGAACTGCAGACAGGTGCCATTTCTTCTTCTCTGCCAGACGGAAAATTGTCAGAAGCACCTGATTATCTGGGGCGATCTTGAGCCTTGGCGATTGACACATCGAACTACCACCAAGTTGTCTAGGGATAGACGAATATGGATCGAGGGAGGCGGGGAGAGTTTCTTCAGCGTTAGAAGGACTGCCATGGCTTCCAAGATGTTGATGTGAAACGTCTTGAATAGGGGAGACCATGTGCCTTGAGCCTATTTTTGGTGGGAGTGACCTCCCCAACCCTCCAGCGAAGGGTTGTTGAGTGATGGAGGTGGGTGTTGAAGAGGAATGGACCTTTTCAGGGCCTTTGCTTCCGACCACGGCTTGAGGAGCAGCCGAAGTCCGTTTGGGAGCCGTCTCTTGAGGTCTCTTCGAGCGATGGATGCGGAACGTCTCCAGACTCCCGCGGCATCCTTTAGCTGTGCACGTAGCACTGGGTTTGTCACTGAGGCGAACTGTAGAGAGCCTAGAACTCGTTCCTGCTGACGTCTTGAGATCCGTTTGGATTTCAGCAGTCGCTTGACAGACCCTGCTATTTCCTTCCTTTTCTTCTGGGGGATGGAAAGGCGGTGTGACTGAAGGTTCCACTGGGTTCTTAGCCATTGGAACCTTTGAGCTGGAGAGAGGCGAGATTTCTTCGCGTTTATCTTGAATCTCAGGTGTTCTAGGAACTGGGTGACTTTGTTGCAGGATTTTAAACAATCCTCGGGCGATGGAGCCCAGGCTAGCCAGTCGTCGAGGTAGGCCATCACCTGGACGTCTCGGAGGCGCAGCTGTTGAACGATGGCATCTGCCAGCTTTGTGAAGATCCGAGGGGCCACATTGAGGCCGAAGGGCATGGCCCTGAAGGCGTAGCTTTTCCCTTTGGAGTCGAAATCCTAGGTAGGAGGAAGCGTGGTGGTTCATTGGAATGTACCAATAGGCATCCGCCAGGTCTATGGAGACCGTGTAGGAACCCTGAGGCAGAGGGGTCCTTATCTGATGAAGAGTCAGCATCTTGAACTTGTTGTTCGCTATGAACTTGTTGAGGGGGGATAAGTCTAGAATGACTCTGAGCTTGTCGGAGTCCTTCTTGGGGACGCAAAACAGTCTCCCTTGGAACCTGGTTGACTTTACCCTCCTAATCACCTTCTTGTTCAAGAGATCTAGGACATATTCTTCCAGAAGGGGGGGGGGGGATTGCTGGAAGAATTGCTGGAAGGTTGGGGGTGGTTGAGTCCAACTCCAGCCTAGACCCTTGTCGACGATGCTGTATGCCCAGGGATCGAAGGTCCGACGATCCTGGAATTGGCGGAGTCTTCCTCCCACCGGAAGCACTTCATTGCTTCTGGTGTCCCGAGGGTGTACCACCTCGGCCGCTAGCTCCCTTTCCTCCTCTGCCTCTGGAGGGACGGCGAGATGCGTCTCTGCCTGCACCTCTGCTTGAGCCTTAACCTTTGGGACGAAAGGTAGTCGTCTGTTGCTCAAAGGCAGGGGTGAAAACCGGTGATTGGGGCAGGACCGGTTGGGTGACCAGCTGAAAGGTCTGTTGTGGCTGAGCAGCCACTTGGGGAGTAGCGGGTCCCGGAAACTGCCGTCTCTGTTGACGTTGCTGGGGTTTCGGATTGGAGGATCTCCTCTTAGGTTGAGGGCCGTCGTCCTGAGAGGATTTCCTCTTCTTCGACATGCCCCACTTGTGAAGAAGGTTCCTGTTCTCCGTGGCGGCCTTGTCAGTAATCTCTTTCACCAGATCAGAGGGAAAGAGGTGCTTACCCCAGATGTTGGAGGAAATCAGCCTCCGGGGTTCGTGTCTCACTGTGGCACTTGAGAACACGAATTCACGACAGGCTCTCCGAGCCTTCATGAAGCTGTATAAGTCCTTGACCACAGTCGCCAGATGCGTCTTGGCGAGCACCATGTAGTGGTCGGGGACTCTAGTGTCACCGGCCATGACGTCAAGCTGGACCTGGAGGGACATGGATGCGGCAAGCCTTTCTTTCGTATCTTGTTCCCGACGAAGGAGGTGGTCATTAAGTTTCGGGAGGTCTCCGTTAAACTGACGTCCAGCAACGTCAGGATCTAGTTTTCCCACCACGAAGGTATGTTGGACATCCTTCCAGTGTCGAGCATCGGGGGAAGTGACCAGGGAGAAGGGTCTGCACTCCTCCAGTGCAGGGCAAGGTTTCCCTTCTTCCACTGCCCTGTGTACCGCTGCGAAGGCCTTTTCCATGGAGGGGAGGATCGCATAATCAGGTGCGACGTAGGTAGGGTGCTTCTTGCTCAACGCTGGAAGCTTTGAGCAGGTAAAACCCCTACTTTTAAGGGTGTTGGCCATCATAGCCTGGGCCTTCGGGAGATCGAACACTATCACCTCCTTAGGTTCGGTCTCTTCTTTAGATGCAGGTTCGGATTGAAGCCGGACGTAACAGTCCGGGTAAGCCTCAAAACTTGGGAAGAATTCCACTTCTTCCAGGACAACCGAGCCGACCTTCTCACTGATGAAGATCCTGCCCGTTGCGATCGGCATATGCTCGGCATACCTCCAGGGGTTGGCGTGCGAGCATGCAGGGAGGTCCTTAACCGAATTCCTTTTCGGCTCCTTGGAACTTCCCATGGTCCTGATGTATTCGTGTGTCTCACGGAGTTTCTTGTCCAGGATGGCTTCGAGCGTCCGAAACATCTCCTGGGCGCTGGTTGGGATGGGATCCGGGGTGGCGGAGGTAGACGGGAGTGATACTTCCGTCGGTGTAGGAGTTGGGGTGGTGGTGGAAGGCGGAGCGACCTCTTGCTCCGACCCAGCGTATTCCACTTGGTCCTACTCATAGTCCAATTCTTCGGCCATGAGGTTCCTCTCCGTTGTCTACGACACTTCCGACATACATTCCGCGTTGTCGGTATCCAGGCGACACTCGTGCATGGACTGAGCCATGACAACATCGGGTTCCACCGTGATCTGGACGGTGGGGATCTGATCCTTGGGGACCACAGAGTCTGGGGATGCCTTTGGGAACAGTAAGGCCCTCAAGTCTTCGGTGGCAAGGTACGGTCCAGTGGCGTTCTTCTGGAAGCCACGCACCCATTTGCGTAGCTTCTCTCGAGAAGCGTCCCTAACCTCCGCTGAGGGAGGGTTATTGAACGCCTCGACCAGGCGTTCCTGGTAGACCGTACAGTTCAGTGGGTCCCAGAACTTCAGATCACCTTTTTTGTTTGCACAAGGGGCGTGAGTCCTACACGCCGTGTGCCCATAAAAGTGCGGGCGCTTCACTCCACAGAAGCCATGGTCGCACTTCACATACTCCTCCTGTAAGAGAAAGAGGACATGAGTATGGGGGAGTCATAAGGATGACTTCTATTTTAAGGTTAAGTATTAAGTGATTAATCTTTAACCTAATATTAAGTGGTAGAAATACTGTGACGTTCAGAGAGTGGGCGGAAAAGAAGGAGATAGACACATCCTCCGTGTAACCCGCCCGGCCGGTTACCGTAACCTTATCCGTAGGCAATTTGTTGTGACCGAGGACACAGGGCAGAATTCAACATAGCATGCCGTGAAGGCAGTGGGAATTCTAGTGGGGATTGCCAAGGATATAGAACTGGGACTGAGGCCACTCAGACCCAAGGATTGGGACCGTAGAAGATCCCATAGGGTAACGGTTTCCGGTAACCGGCCGTGCTAAGATACATGTAGCATGCTGGAAATCTGTGATATGCAAGAAGACAGCATGGTTACTAATGGAACGGTAAGGCAATACCTATCCACTATGTAATCAAACCATCTGGTTGCGATGTAGGGCTATCAACATCAGATGATAGCTAGTAGAAGGGGGTGCAAGTCGCCTTGACGCCTCCGGAAGGCTCCGGCAGACCGCCGGCACGCCGGAGGCCGCTCCAGCAGAGTTTCTGGCATTAGGGAAGACAATATAGAAGTCAAGAGTAATACCAGGGTGGCGGCCGCCGGCACAGCGGCGGTACTCCGGCGGGGAGCGGCGGCTCCGGCAGCCGGAGGTTGCCGGATTGGTGACAGGAACAAGGATGGTTATAGCATAACCGGACTGCCGGCAGCGGATGCCGGCACTCCGGAGGCCGGCCGGTGGACGGACGACTGAAGCTATGAGGAAAGAGGGAAGGCCATCGGCTAGGCGCCTGTGGCAGGCGGCAGTCCCCCGGCACAAGGAGGACTGACGGCCCAGAGGGCAAGGGGTAAGTCACCAAGGTAGGAGGTGGGTATCACCGACAGTAGAGGCGGCAAGGGACCGGCACCAGGATAGTGAAAGAGACAGAAGGGGGGGATGTAGGGGTCCGGCCACGGACCCCAAGGCATCCCACCTGAGTGGGTGTACCCATGATAGAGGCTAGCCCTATCACCCAGAAGCAGGGGCCGCAGAGGACCGGGAGCTAAGGGAGCCCAAGGGAGGGCAGGGAACACCCAAGAGGGGGGAGAACCCCTGTAGACAGAATGCATCCAGTGGTTAACCCCATAGGACACTATGAAGGGTATACGTACCAGAGCGGACTGCACACAGGAGCTCAAGGTAGCCCTATCACTCCACCCTAAGGAGGAGTTGTAGGACAGGGGACAGATGGGTATAGACTAACCTAAGTATAGGCTAGGCCATACAAGAGATAGGTGGGGAGGGGAGAAGAGAAGGGTCTTCTGTGGAGGAGGTTCTGTACCAGAGCGGCCACCAAGGAAGGGACGACACTCCCTAGCCTAAGGTAAGGCAGCCTGTCTGAAAACGGTGCATGGGTATCGTTTCAGCAAGGTACAGAACTAACCCCTCCAAAACCTAACCTAGAGCAGGGATGTTACACCCTGAACTAGGAAGGATGGAAGACGTATCGCTATTGCAGGGAAGGTCGGAGACCTAGCCCCAGCAATAGAGGAAGGACTAACCGTTCCTCATTCTCGGACGCAACCCTAAGGGGGGATCATTCCCTTAGGAAGGACAGAGAAGCGATATAATACTCTGATATGAGCTTGATCCCCTTACGTGGTAGGGGGAGCAAGGCTACACAGGGGGGATGCCCTAAGGCAGGGGATGAAGGAAGCATATAGGGGTCCTACTTGTAGGTTAGGTTAGAAAGACACACTATCTAACCTGTCCCTTATATGGTCCCTGAAGGCGAAAACACTTGCATCACAGTCAATAGTATTGTAAAATAATGCCACTATCTTCATAAATAAATCTAGGATCACTGATAAATATCATGCATGAACACTGATATAGGCGCTCTGGCCTTGGGGCTATGCTAGCCAACTGGTATGGGGTCAGTTGATGACCGATAATAAAGCGTCAAAACACGATATAAAAGTTCCTAGCTATGAAGACTAAATAACTAATAGTATCGATTAGTTAATGAGGCCGGAAAATGCTGTTGAGGCTATCTAAATAAGGCATGCAAAAAACAGCTCTGCCATAAAATAGCCGGTCCAGTCGAGGCACAGCTCTGCCACAAAACATCAAATATCTCGAAAAGTAAAAGTTACTTTACAGTCAGAGCTTATTTAAACAATACTGGAACCTTGTACTCAACTTTCCAGAAGAAGGCGAGGCCGAGGGTAGAGACATGGCTAAGATGCAAGTCGATAAAGATCACACAGGGAAAAGTCCGACTAGTAAGGCAAGCTACTAAATGAAGGATGAGGACGGACGTGACGTCATTTAGCAATGGCGCCCGTTTGTTTACGTCTCGAGTACCAAAAGTAGCCACGGACGAGATTAGCTGTGGAACAGCTCCCCAGCTATTCTCCGTCCCTCCATATCGAAGTTTTAACTCTGTATGGGGTGCAGATAGCTATGTGGCGCGTTAATACATGCGTCCCCTGTTGATATACGATGTCTTAAAGGGAAACCTTTAGGATACTCGCTCCAGAAGTTAAAATTCTGTGATAACCTGTGGTTAAATTCTCTGGGAATATCTTAGTAGTTATATACCCAAAGAAGCTACCAAAAAGGAACCTTCCATCAGGACGCCATGGCTTGAGCCCAAATATATATATATATATATATATATATATATATATATATATATATATACATATATATATATATATATATATATATATATATATATATATATATATATATATATATATATATATATGTATATATATATATATATATAGTATATATACATATATGTGTATATATATATATATATATATATATATATATATATATATATATATATATATATATAAGTGTGTATATGCATGTATACATATGTATATATATATATATATATATATTATATATATATATATATATATATATATATATATATATATGTATATATACAGTATATATATATATATATATATATATATATATATATATATATATATATATATAGAGAGAGAGAGAGAGAGAGAGAGAGAGAGAGAGAGAGAGAGATTAGTATATATTCACACATATTTATATATATATATATATATATATATATATGTTTATATATATATATATATATATATATATATATATATATATATATATATATATATATATATATATATATATATATATATATGCAAAAGCAGAAGAACCACAGGGAAAATGAAAATACGAAATATACGCTTAAGTCCTG
>NC_090725.1:198304658-198307158 GCF_036898095.1 Palaemon carinicauda
ACATAAGATTGCGGGATGAACATGCAGCCCATGAGGAAACGGTACCCAAAGAGGTCAGTGTCTTCGAGCATGACAAGGCACAAGCCATCCTCCTGAAAGCCTTGAAAGGAGCTGGGTACACCAACTCCAAAGTCTTAGCACTGAGCAAGAGACACCACACCTTTCTTGCTCCTTCCTCACTCTCTTTCCCCTTTTTGGAGAAAGCACTAGACTTTGCTATCAAGGCAGTCGACGAGGGCAAACCCTGCCCGACCCTAGAGGAATGCAAACCATTCTCTCTAGCAATTCCTACCTGCGAGGAGAAGTGGAAGGATGTCCACCTAACCTTCTCCGTCTCTAAGTTGGATCCAGAGATAGAAGGCCAGCAGTTCAATGAGAACCTTCCGAAGTAGCCAGACCATCTTCTGAGGAGGTTTTAGGAGACAAAGGAGACACTTGCAGCCTCCTTTTCTCATCTGAACTGCCTGGAAATGAGTGCATGTCTACACAACGCCCCAGAAATGTTTATTTGCCGTGCTAAGTCTCACATGGGGGCCCTTGTGAAAGACTTATATGCTTTTCTCAGAGCAAGGAGAGCCTGCAGAGTTCGTCTTGGCCTCAGCGACTGTAAGACACGAACCCAGGAAGCTGATTACCTCGAGCATCTGGGGTAAGGACGTTTTTCCACAGGAACTGGTCCAAGAGATCATAGCCAGAGCAACCACGGAGAACAGGAAACTTCTCCAAAAGTGGGGCATGAACTCAAAGAGGAAATCTTCCTCAGACGGAGGTCCCCAGCCTAAGAATAAAAATGCAAGGAGACCACGCAGACCTGCACAACTTCCTGCCATGACCATGACCACAATGCCTCAGACCATGACCACGATGCCTCAGGCCACCTTCCAGATGGTCCCTCAACAACTGGTAGCCCAGTCGCCAGTGTTTAACCCTAGCTTTGAGAGGCAGTTGACTTCCTTTCGCCCTAGTCATAAAGGAAAAGGCCCAAGGAGAAGTTCCTCCGGAAGCCCCTCTCGGGGCAGAGGAGGACGTGGTCGCGGAAACAAGTCCACAGGACCCCCCAAGCAGTGAGGGGCTCCAGGTAGGGGGCAGAATGCATCACTTTTGGGATCGCTGGACATTCGATCCCTGGGCCTACAGCCTAATCATGAGTCTGAGCCTCATACGCCAGAAGTTAATTCTGGTGAAGGTGTGCTACTTTCCACCACTTGGGATAGGGCTACAGCAAGCACCATGACAGGGGTCTCAGAGGAGGGCCAGGAGTCTCCTTCTTCCAGCCATGAGTCTGAGCCTAGTACCCACAAATTCTCTTCGGATGAATCTTTGCTAGTCACCACCACTGGCGATAGGGCTACCTCAAACACCAGGCCAGAGGTCTCAGAGGAGGAAAAAAGGGAACCACCCATCAGCCCAGAGACCCCAAGGAGCCAGACAGAGCTCATCAGATTCCAGCATTTGGACGAGAGGCTGGAAGACTACAGGGCACCTGCCTACTCAGATAAGGCTGGAATAAGTATTCCTTTCCCTGTGTTGGTGGAGTATGTAGGTTCCCTGACCCGGAGTAAGCGCGGAAATTGTTTTCAACTAACAATGATCGAATATTCCATGCTCTGTCTCAAAGCTGTGACAGCTAGGTGTGCCAGTGCCTATCATGCTAACCCCAAGTTCCCACGGACATTCCTAACGGACCATAACCGTCTAACTTACCTGACTGAGCTAAGTAATAGGAATTAAGGGGTCATGAGGTGGGGCATAGACCTCCAGAACTACAATTGGAAGGTCAAGCACCTAAGGAACTCAGATGTGAGAGAAGATGTGTTCTTCCGGCATTATTTCCCAATGCACGGTGCCATGTCCATAACGTAGCCATAGTCAATAGGTTAATTTAGGTTGTATGAAAAAATTTTATTGGCCTTGGTGTCTCCCCAGGTAGATAAACTTGAGCCATCTTGGCCTCATTAATTGCATTTAATTTATTTCTATTTATTTATTTTATCCTTTTTGCATATATGTCAATTTGTTTTAATTTTCATGTGTCCCACTGCACTAGGTCACTTAACTAACTATTATTGCATTTTTCATTTTTTAATTATTGCCTCACAACCGCATGCTTACTTCTATGTGGCACTTAAAGTTAATTTACTATCAAAATAAAGTAAAAATGTGACCCTAGTTGCAGCTTAGAAATTAATTTATTATTGTGGTAAGACTCACTGAGGGGGTAGTCATTAAAGCTAGTGGCCTCAGACCTTGCTTGCAGAGTTCTTGTCGTGTTTCAGGAAAAAAATCTCTGCTAAAAGGGGGGGCTATTATTCCTGGCGGTCATTACGCCACAATTTTTTCAAATAAAAGACCCTGTCAGCAGGGACGAGTCAAAATTCCACGAGTGTTGGGACCCTGCTTAGAACCTCACCGCAAGTCTAACCACCCTATTCCAGTCTACTCCACTGAGGTCTCATTCCAGACATCGTCAAAACACGTGGCCGTTAAAAAGGATCCAGGA
>NC_090725.1:198347158-198354658 GCF_036898095.1 Palaemon carinicauda
TCTCTCAAAGTGTTGTAATTTATATGGAATATATTTAATTTTGTACAGAGTGTATTATTCCAGTCATCATTATTTGGAACCAGATTCCTCTCAATTCCCGCAAAGAACCACTGTGAGGTAAATGCATTTTAATAATACTTAAGAGTAATTACCCAGTTTCGTTTGAGTGTACTTAAGAGACCTTTTGATATTCTGTGTTTTATATATTACTGTCTGGGAGTTATTTAAAGGTCTCAGAATTCGTAAAAGTGTAACAGTTTTAATGTAAAAGCAAACAAGGGAGTTTGGAATTCAAGAGGTTAATTAACTTACCAGTCGTAGTATATTTATTATTATATGTTTGGTTCCCAGCTACGAGCCTTAGTGTAATATATTTTCTTTTGCCGACTCCACGGGAGCTATATCATATAATATATTTTGGTGCCCAGACCCTTGTGATCGAGCAAGTCTGTTTTAAATATCGGTGATAACCGGGCCGTATTTTCTATTAACGTGTTTTAATAGTGCAGTGTTAAAAGAATTTTGAGTATTGTCAGTATATTATTTTTGGATACACATTAATTATTGTAAAATTATAAGATGGCATAGATTAATATCCAAAAGTTTTTAAGTGACACAAGTGTTGAGGAATTGTCAGAAGCTAATATAACTAAAGCTCAGTTGCTCTCGATCTTAATGGCATGTGGTGGCCATGCTGAAACTGGGACAATAAAGACCCAAATTAGGTGTCTAGCCTTAGAAGCGTTAATAAACTCGGGAATGTTTTCAGAAGAGAACATTGTGGCAGCTCGTGAACTATTAGAGGAAGCTGAGGAAGAATTTTTAGCGAAGCAAGGATCGGTTGACCATCAAACTGAAGGTATGAAATCAGATAAGGATATAGAAGCTGAGATTCGACATATTGCAGCAAAAGAAAATTTGATTAGGTTGAAGATGATGGTAAAACGAGAAGGAAGAAAAAAAGACGGGAAGAAGATGAGAGAGAAGAAAAACGACGTGCAAAGGAAATGGAAGCACGAGAGAAAGAAATCGAAACAAAGCGAGAATAATAAGCCCAAGAGATTGCAAGACATGCTAGATTAATGGAAGTAAGGTGAGAAGAAGAACAGAGAGAAGAAAGACGATATGTGAACGAAATGGAAGCGAGGGAAATTGCAAGACAGGAAGATAAAGAGAGAAGACAGGCAGAAAAAGAGATGGAAGAAGCGAGGTATGCATGGGAGTTAGAGCATTTGCATGCACGTGCCCAGCTGAAAGTGCAGACTTGCAAGACAGGAAGATAAAGAGAGAAGACAGGCAGAAAAAGAGATGGAAGAAGCGAGGTATGCATGGGAGTTAGAGCATTTGCATGCACGTGCCCAGCTGAAAGTGCAGACAGAGACAGAAAAGACTCCTGCTAGGCATGAACTCGTGTTTAATGTGTCTGAAGCCAAGACGTTAATTCCAAGGTTCACAGAAGAGTCACCAGAGGAGTTCTTTGATCATTTTGAAATGATCACAGCAACGATGAAATGGCTAGAAGATAAATGGTCTGTGTTATTGCAGAGTATGCTCTTCGAGAAGGGCCGTAGTGCTTACTTATCATTATCTCGGGACTAGAGGATGGAGTATCAAAAAGTGAAAAGGAGCGTGCTGCAAGTGTATCAGATGACCCTTGAATATTATAATGAAATGTTCTGAAGTTTGTTAAAGGACGAGAAAATTACTTTCCTGGATTACGTTTCTAAGGTACGACGATGTTTTAAGAGATAGACAGAGGCTCCTAACGTAAAGGAAAAGGCTGATTTGGAAGAATTGATAATACTAGAGCAGTATGTATGATGAATTCCTGAACACAATCGAACGTACTTGAGAGAGAGAGAGAGAGAGAGAGAGAGAGAGAGAGAGAGAGAGAGAGAGAGAGAGAGAGAGAGAGAGAGAGGTGAAGAAACTTGATAAAGCCGCTTCGCCGAGTGAAGATTATATTATCAGTCGTAAACCCTCCTCGGGAGGAAGTATCAACCGTCGCTTCGAGAAAGTGTCAAGTATTTGCCGGACTATGGGAACCCGTTCGGAAATAACTTCGAGAACATGTTCAACAGTCACAATGAAACTGTCCCTAAGCAGAATGAGATAGTACCACAGCAACAAACGTCGAATCGTCCTCCTTCAAGTTTCGTGAAAGACGTGCAGAAGGTTGATATTGTCTGTTTTTAGTGTGGCAAGAGAGACCATATCAGTAAGGAATGTTGGTCAAACCAACCGGAAGCAGTCACTTAAAGGATTAAAGGAAATTCGACATTACAGAATGCAAAGACTAAGAAGACAAACAGGACGAACCCAAACAGTATTGATGCCTTTGAACCATATATGTATGAAGGTATGTTAGCAGCAATAGACGGGAGTGAGCGAACCCCGGTCAGGATATTGCGCGATACAGGCTGTAACCACAGTGTTATGGTACGGGGAGTACACCCGTTGGTGGAACAGTCTCTCACCGGGAACTCAATTATTTTGAAGGGAATAGGAAGTGAGGAGTTCACCCCTATTCGCTGTTTAAAACTGTCATGCGAGTTGGTTATATGTGATTTTGAGTTTGCGGTAAAGGATTTGATGGCTATCAAAGGAGTAGAAGTCTTGCTAGGTAATGAGGTTGGGGGAGCACCGTTTGTGCCTTGTCCCATTGTAACGGAGAAACCTTTGAGGTTTAGTCCTACGACTGAACGCCAGGACTACCCATCTCTCGTTCCTAGTTGTGTTAAAAACAGGGGTAGGAAGGAGACAGTGGTTGCCGAACAAGAAGAAGAAATCGAAGGACCAATGAACTTGGAAGATTTTTTTTTCCAAAGAAGAGGATTCTCTTGATAGTACGCAAGAGGAGAAGTCCCGACTAGGCCCTAGTGAAGAGGAACGACAGACGAGTGGACAAGAGGACATAGGAGAAAAAAAAATAGAAGGAGCGATGAACTTAGGTTTGTTTTCTGAAGAAGAAGATTCCGTTCATAGTACGCAGGAGGAGGATTCTCGAGTACACCCAAGGAAAGAGGAGCAACATATGAGCAGACTAGAGGACAAAGAAAAAATGGACCTGGAAGAAATGAATCTGAAGGATTGGTTTTCCAAAGACGAGGATTCCTTTGATAATTTGCAAAATAAGAACTCAAAAGTAAGCCCGAGCGAAGAGGAACAACAGATGAGCGGACAAGAGGATAAAAAAGAAAAAGAAATTGAAGGAGCAATGAACTTAGAAGATTTATTTTCTGAAAAAGAGGATTCCCTTGATGATATGCTAGAAAAGAAATCAAGAGTAAGCCCGAGCGAAAAGGAGCGATAGACGAGCAGATAAGTGGACAAAAAAGAAATGGACTTAGAAGAAATAGAAAATTCAACGTTAGAAGTACAAGTGTGTAGGAAAAGGCTGATAAGATTGCAACAGAAGGGTGCAATGTTAACTGAGTTATTGTACCGTGTGGTGGACGAGACGGAGGCACAGCAGTCGCTGACCTGTTATTATCATTAGGATGGGTTGCTGATGAGGAAGCATAGATCTGCCTATATCCCTGGGAATCCCAAATGGGAGATATATGGGCAAATAATAATTCCAGCATCATTGAGAAGACAGGCAATCACGATTAGCGCACGAGACGGAACATACCGGGATAAGGAAGATAACAGAGAATACAATGAAACTCTTTTTCTTGCCTGGCGTGAATAAGGAAGTGAGCCAGTTTTGCCGTGCATGTCATGGGTGTCAGATGGCTGAAAGGCCCAACGAGTGCATCAAGGAAGCTACCTTTTGCCTGATGAAAGCACAAGGAGAACCCTTTAAGAAAGGACCGAAGAAAATGATAGCAGAAAAATTGAAGGATCGAGAGAAAACAAAAGGAGAATATGTCAAGAATTTGGGGAAAAGGATCGGCGTAATAAGAAAATTTTCCCTAGAAGGCATGAAGACGACAAGTCAAGGAAGGACGAAGAAAAGGTTTGGTAGGAAGAATACAAACAGACAGGTAGCAGGACCCTTCAGCAAAGAACCAGAGAGAATTTTGGCAGGAAAAGGGAAGGATCTAGAAGAAACGGATGAAGGAAATGTCAAGTATTTGAGGAAAGGAAACGGCGAGTTAAGGAAATTTTCCTTAGAAGACGTGATAACGAGGCAAGGACGAGCGAAGAAAAGGTTTGGCATAAAAAGTACGAACACACAGGTTATGGTAGGGCGGCAGGTGTTGGTTTACGCATCTGAAAGAAGATTCCTTCTTGGCAACGAGTTCCCTGAGCCATTCCGGATTTTTGAGGAAAGCAGTGACCGAACCTACGTTATCGAGATATCAGGAGAAAAGAGAAATCTGAAGAAGGCCATATCAATTTCGAAACCGATACTTCAAGCACCGGATTTCACCAAGAAATTCCTTATCAAAGTGGATGCGTTGGATAACAGGTTTGGAGCTGTCTTATTGCATGAAGATAAAGAAGGAATTCTTCATCCTGTGTATCCTAGGTGATCAAAGATGAAGAAGCAGCAACAACCCTACTCAACAGTTGAAACGGAACTGCTGGCGCTGATTGCAGCATGAATAAGATTTTATTTTGCTTAAATCGATCACAGAATGAGATTACATTGTACTCGGATTTTGATCCTTTAACTTTGTGAATAAGATGATAAAAAAAAATCAAGGAATAACTAGGTGGTCATTAAGTTTACTACCATATTGTAATAATGTAAAACATATATCAGGTAAAGATAACGTGGTTGCAGATTATTTATCTCGGGCTGAATCGATGGATTCAAACCCGAAATAGATAATCTTTTTGTGAGGGAGCTATCTAACGAAGCTAGTCAAATGTAGAGTAAATAGCATAGTTTATTAATGATTTTATTTATATTTTATGCACTGTATCCATTTGTGTATTGAAGAAAACATAGCTAGCCTGTAAAATGAGCCCCTCTCATGTAGATATAAGTATTTTATGTAAATTACGTAAAACTTTCGTCGTGAATTTCATTGTACTTTTTTATTCAAGTGAACATACATAATTTTACGTTATATTTTTCAGATTTAAGTCTTTATTTTACGTATGTTTCATACAAAGTCTTACATAATCTATTTGAGAATGTTGTAGGATTCGTGCGAAATATGAATAAGGGCTTGAATGATGTTCTTTTCTCTTTCATGATGTATTGCGTCATGTTTGAGAGAGAATGTTCCGATATGTGTGCTTTGGAAGATTCCTTACCATGTGCTTTAGAAGCTTCGCGAAAGCACGGTGAGAGGATGTTATCTTTTTTTTTTATTTTGAGGACAATGGGTGGGCGGAGTTAGCTCACTAACAGAGCCGTCTGGCATAGCCTACATACAGTGTTTGACAGAGGAATATTTGGCAACTATGACGCTTGCCACAACCCCTCCCACCCTTATACCGGAACTCAATCCTGGAATGTAGGTTCTGGTAGCAGTTAAATTTCATATAAAAGGGGACCAATTTAAGGTTACCATAGAAAGAGATACAGATCGATATAGAACTGGTGCCTGAAGATAGGATCCATCCCCTCTCCCTCTCCCATGCTCTCAATCCAGTGTATTGTCGAAAGTGTTCAGTACGTTTTAGTGTGTTCTCTCCTAAGTGACTCTGTGCCCCAAGGAAAATCGTGTGTCACAAAGATGCAGTGATTTTTTTTTAATTAATTTTTTTAAGATGATTGTTAACATTATAAAACCTTTTTTTGTAAATGGCCCTGTAGGGAAAATAGATTTTTGTTACGAGATCGGGGTATATGTTATTCGTTAAGTGTCAAACTTGAACATTGTATTATTCAGATTTATTTTAAGCTTTTGTATAGTTTTCATTGCATTATTTCTTTTCTTAGGCTAAGGTCTATTTAGATATAATAGTTCAAGCCAATTTATTATATAATCTCAGATTGTGACATTTCTATCTTTACCTAAGTTTGGTTCAGGTTTAATTTTTTTTTTTTTCAGGGAATTATTTTATTATTGTGTAAATTCTTTCAGGTTTGTAATTTATATAGAACATGAATATTTTTTTTGTAGAGAGTGTATTATTCTAATCATCATTATTTGGAACCAAATTCCAATTGATTATTGTTAAGAACCACTGTGAGTTAAATGCGTTTCAATAATACTTAATAGTAATTAACCAGTTTAGTTTGTGTGTACTTAAGAGATGTTTGGATATTCATTGTTTTATATATCGCTGTCTGGGAGTTATTCAACGTGTCAGAATTCGTCTATTGATGTTTTAAAGTGTAACACTTTCAATGTAAAAGCAAACAATCGAGTTTGGAATTCGAGAGATTGATTAACTTGACAGTCGTTGTATATATAATATTATATGTTTGGTTCCCAGCCACGAGCCATGGTATAATATATTTTTAATGCCCAGTCCACGGGAGCTATTTCATATGATATATATATATATATATATATATATATATATATATATATATATATATATATATATATATATATATATATATATATACATAAATATATATATATATATATATATATATATATATATATGTATACATATATGTATATATATATATATATATATATATATATATATATATATATATTTAATATATATAAATATATATATATATATATATATATATATATATATATATATATATATATATTATATATATATATATATATATATATATATACATATATATATATATATATATATATATATATATATGTATATATATATATATATATATATATATATATATATATATATATATATATATATATATATATATATATATATATATATATATATATATATATATATATATATATATATATATATATATATATATGTTATTTATATACACACATATATATATATATATATATTTATATATATATATATATATATATATATATATATATATATATATATATATATATACATATAGATATATATATATATATATATATATATATATATATATATATATATATATATATATATATATATATATATATATATATATATATATATATATATATATATATATATATATATATATATATCTATATATATACACATATACACCCTTAGTCCTTATATCATCTGTCTTTCTCATTTCTTTTTCTTAAATGTTAGAATATCCTTTACTTAAGTTAGCTCACATATCCATGTTGCTCTTTTTCTGTCTCTTAGTGTTATTCCAATAATTATTCTTTCCATAGCTCTTTCAGTTATAACTAGCTTATGTTCTAATGCTTTAGTAAGGCTCCAAGTTTCAGATGGAATTATGGTAGGACCATCTGATTAAATAGTTTTCTTTTTTAGAGAAAGGGGAATTTTACATTTCATTATCTTTTTTTGTTTTTGTTTACCAATAACTCTCCATCCCATGCTTATCCTTCTTTTAATATCGGCCTCAAACGCTTAATGTTTGTTCTAAGTACTTATATTTTTTAATAATATCTAGAGGAACGTCCTAAACCTTTGTGTGTTTTTTCTCTGCATTTTCATTGAACA
>NC_090725.1:198364658-198379658 GCF_036898095.1 Palaemon carinicauda
AAATACTATTCAAACCATCTTCCAGAGTAGTAAGTGGTGGATTCATGTATGGATTTTTGTTTCTCTGTTGTTGATCTCGAAATGGAAAATTATTGAAAAACTGAGTGATAAAATGTTCTAGAATTTTACCTGAAATGTATCATAAAGAAAAAAAAAAGACCTCGCAGCATAGTCACCTGTACATTTCCATGCGGTTAATATAGGACTTCTGCCCCTTTGTCATAGCTCCATTCTTTCTTATCACTCATTTCATCAAATGACAAAACAGCAATACATAGAAATCGAGACTTCATACCATCTTTAAAGTCCTCTGGTTTAAATTGAATCGAGCTAACAGTAGCTTACACAACGTTAATTCTGTCTGCACGACAACATGAATGTTGTTAATTTATATTTGAGCTTTTATTTTTCACGTGCATAGCATCCAAATACTACGAAGTTACTATGCATTATCACTGACAGAATATATGAATAAACAAAAAGATATATGGACACAAGGAGTTCTATTGTTATATTGCATCTATGGGTATAATATAGTCAAGGCCAATATATAGAGGTCGGTCGGACAGGGGATTATCCATGACTCACCCTTCAGGACTCGTCAAGCTCGCCACAATCAAGGCCTTCGCTAAAATTGACCCTGCCCAGGCATACAAAACCTTGCGTAGCGGTCAGTTACCTTGTTACAACCAAAGCTATATTGTCTCTATTTACAACGGAAGCAGTCGCTTAACCGACAATGCCAAATAACTGTTCTGTTTATGGATGTCTGAAAACGACTGGTTTGATATAATGAATTCAAGCAACATGTATGGCGATATACCAGCGAGAAATGGCTTTGGGATCAATAAAGATTTTCAAATAAATACTTTGGAAAAGGTTATAATGGTAATGACTTCTTTAAAAGTAAAATCTCAAAAAATAAGGTGTCTATACAAATTTCAGAAGGGCATACTTCTTTCAAGTAAATCTGTTATTGGTCTTTCTAATATGGTTAAAGATGTTTTTAATGTAGATTATATCATGACTCAAAAGCTGAATCAAGACTGTGTAGAACATCTGTTTAGTTGCATAAGGCAAATGAAGGGCACATACGATCACCCCAATGCTGTTGAATTTAAGTTTAAACTGAGGTCATTGATTCTGGGGAAAGATGTAAAAATAATTAGTGAAAAAACGAACATCATTGCAAAGGGCAACAATTATGATATGTTGATAAATGAATCTGCATGCAATTCCAAATACAGTGATGATAGAGAATTAGCATTAGAACTGTACTTGACCAGCTCATTGTTTAAAGATTTAGATTTTGAATGCCCCTCAGAAGATATAAACAATAAAATTCTAGATAAAGAAAACGAAAAAACGGCTGCCACTGTAATTGAAGATGAAGCTCTTAAATATATAGGTGGTTATATTGTAAAAAAGTTTTCTACAAAATATCCACAATTAGGAAGACAGATGAAAGAGTGTAAAAATTCAAATGAATCGTGGATTGGGATAGTAAACAGAGGTGAATTGTACATGCCATCAGGTGAATTTTATTCTCAATTAATTGTACTACGAGAAGTTTTCAACACGATCCACGGTTCATCACTTTTAGAAGGGAAATCGTGCAAAAAATCTCTTGTTGCTGAATTGCAACGATCAAGAGTAAAGGTCCCATACGACATTATTGATTTTTTTGCAAAGATATCTATATATTTTAGACTAAGGTACTTAAATAATGCTCTCAAAATTAAGAAAAGAAAGACAAAAATTGAAAATGATCGGGGAGATGCCAGAAAAAAATTAAAGTTAAATATTTAGATGTTTAAATAGTTTTTACATTTCAGGATGTTCAAGCAATGAATTTTTATATTTAAAGTTAAATATTTAGATATGTGTAAATAGTTTTTATTAATGATTATATTTAAGTGTGTACATATTATTTTCATTAATAAAAGTTACAACTACAACCGAGTTTCCTTCAATTCTCACTGATGAATTCACACTGCTGTACTGTCTACAGTAATATTATTTTATCAATAAAATTGTTTAGGCATTCTCAGAATTTTCTGATAACGGAAGTATCAAATTAAGTAGTCAAGAGGAAGAATAATTCAAAGGAAATAACAATAATGCCTTAATATACAAAGCCACGGCCTAACAGAGAATCACCAGTTGGAGCCGGAGTGACGTCACAGTCAGCCAGTGGCGGGAAGATGACAGTTCTGTCCGACCGACCTTTATATATTGGCCTTGAATATAGTCAAACCATTTTATGAGCAAACTCGGAGCCCAATAGCGGCATTGCTAATTCTCTTGGGTCATTTTGAAAGCACACCTGGCTTGACCGCTTTAATCTATGGGCGATCCAAGAAAAGGAGAAAAGGGTCAGCTAATTAGTCATTCACCCGGATTTGAACGGTCTAAGAATATATCTTTTAATTTGATACGCTCTCCAAATTGTTTCCTTCGCTCTATTTTGTTTACAACCACGTGGTGACAAATCGAAACTCTTCAATATAACAAAGAGCAAAATTGGTATAAAACGATCATCATACTAACAGAAATAATCTTAATTTTGATATCAAATGAATTCAGTTTTCAATTCTGATTGATTATTAAAAGACAGGATTCTTTACAAAGGATTTAATTAACTATGATTAATATGGTATATTTACATAGGTGATTTTATTGTTTTAGAATTTATGTAATTAATCGAAAAAAAATTTCTACAACAAAGGTTGTGTTAACAAACGTGGTTATGATGACTTCGTCAGATGAAGTTAGTACTACCACAAAAGATTCAATGAATTAGTTAATTCAGACTATTTTCATGTTTTCCTTTATAATGTTATCAGTATGCTAAATACCTTTGACCCAATTTTCCTTGCAAATCTGAAACAAAGTCGTTTTTGATATGTTGGGTGCATCTGTGACACGTTTGATTGTTTGGTCAATTCCAAATTTTACAATCTCATTATCATTTTCCCATTTAAAAAAAAAACTGATAGACATTGTATACCATTTTTCTTTCTTCTGGGCGAAAAAACACGACGCTGAGAACTTACTATGGTTTTTACGGAAGCCTATTTTGCAAGACAGTGAATGAGGAAGCTAATCTTCATGCATTTAATAGGATTTGACCAAAGGTCTCAGTGAACTGATCCAGTGGCAACGTGTATGTCATATCTCCTAATTTGTCAGTTTCCTTCCTTTGTCTTAGTGAAGCGAAAGCATTGGGATTAGGGAGAATCGGCACCGCCACAAATGAGTTTTGGTGATTGACACCTTAAGCTGCGCGTTGGCTGCCCTTGTTCAAAAGATGTGTGAGTATATATATATATATATATATATATATATATATATATATATATATATATATATATATATATATATATATATATATATATATATATATATATATATGGATATATATATATATATACAGTATATATATATATATATATATATATATATATATATATATATATATATATATATATATATATAAATATATATATGCATTTGTATAAATAATAAAGTAATCAACACCATTTATTCTGAATGTTTTTTGTGTCAATTTCTCCAGGCATATTGCCGGCCGAAGCTCATGCACCTAAAGCACATGAATGGAATCTACTGGAGATAAAAAAAAAAAAAAAAAAAAAAAAAGAGAAAAAAAAAATCTTGACAATCACGCTCACACTGATATAAAATGAAGTTTTACCTCACCGTTATCACTAAACCTCAAATGACAGTCTGTAACTTCAAATATCGTGTATTAATTAATCATATGGCACGTTAGATCTTAAATACGAAAATATCGACAATCACACGAACACTGAAATAAAATAAAATTTTACCTCGCCTTTATCACAAAACCTTAAATTACAGTCTGTGACTTTCAACGTGTCATATAGTTCACTAATACAATATTTTTGGTCTTAAATACAAAATTAAACTACTTTTCCTACTGCTGCGAAGCCAGCAATAAATGTATGATACATATTTGCGATGTCACACGAAATATTTATCATTCTGATGAGGGGGTAACTTGAAAACAGAGGGGGTAACTTGAAACCGGTTTCAAACCCCCCCCCCCCCCCCGGTAATCTGAAACCGGTTTCAAGTTACCGGGGGGGGGGGGGTAATTTGAATCTGGGGGTAAATTGAAACCTTTACACCGGGGCTTTCCAGCTTTAGTTTTTTAAGGATAGCTTCGACTTCAAACACACTGAATTCATTCATGGGCCCATCAAGGTCTTCATCAGCTTCAGGTATATTAATCAAATTATTCCTTTCATATCTCCTATTTATAACTTCACTAAAGTGTTCCATCCAACGTCTTTCTTCATCTTCTGTTGGTATAATAGAGCCACCTCTCTTTTTGATAGGTATATGCTTTTTCTTCATTGCCCATTCAAGATTTTATTAATAATTATATGAGCAATTCCTACACCATAGCCACTTCCTTAATTCATAGCTTTGTCAGCCTCATTTGCTTTACTGTCTAAATACTCTCTCTAGTCATTCCTGGATTTTCTTTTGATTTTGTAGTTGTACAGATGAGACATAATCATTTACAAAATCATTAAAAAGTTTCTGATAAATATTTGTCGCCTACGAGAACAACTTTTTCAGGATTTATCTATTATTGACCGTTTTATTTATCAGAAACTTTTTAATGATTTTATAAATGATTATGTCTCATCTGTACAACTACGACATCAAAAGAAACTGAAAGCACTAGGTGTTGTTACTCCTAATTTTAATAAGAGAAACTGTTGTATTTTCAATCTTTCTAACTATGTTCTCTCCAAAAGAGAAGAGTTTTTGTTATCATTTGGCTTGGATTTCAATTTACCCTCCTACAGACCTAAGTATGCAGACTTCTACTTTCCTTTCGAAATGCTTTTTCAACGACTCAAGGGCTTAAATTTGATCAATGACCCAAGTGGTTTGCAACATAAGTTGTCTTTTCTGTTACATAAAACTTACACTAAGTTGAGAGTGTCTTGGACACCGTTTTTCAGGAAGGAGGATTTGAGTATCCTACAAAGACTAGGCAAACGAGATAGTTTGATTATTTGTAAACCAGATAAGGGTAAAGGTGTTATGCTGCTCAATAAATCAGACTATTTTGATAAGGTTGATAACATTCTTGCTGACCAAACTAAATTTAAGTTACATGGTGAACCAAATTTTTTAGACATTTACAAAAGAGAAGACATAATTAACAGATTTTTGAGAAAACTAAAAAATGAAGGTATCTTAAATGAAACAACGTATTAGAAGCTTTTTGTGATAGGTTCTTCTTTTAGCATTCTATATAGACTACCAAAGATACATAAGGAAGGAGTTTCTATCAGACCCATTATGGCAGCCTATAACAACCCGTCTTATACAATATCAAAACACCTTGTCTCTTTACTCAGTAATTTCTTGTGCAATCAGTTCTCACTAATAATGGCTATGAGTTTCAGCAACAAATAGTTTTACAAGATGGTGATCTTCATATGACAAGTTTTGGTGTAGAATCTCTTTTTACAAACGTGCCACTAAATGAAACGATTGCTATTATTTTAGATAAAATTTTTTATGACGATCAAATTATTTTTCATGGTTTTAATAGACATTATTTTAAAACTTTTCTTGAGCTTGCTGTGCAAGACTCCATGTTTGCTTTTAATGGCCAACTTTATTCGCAGGTCGATGGATTTGCCATGGGTTCTCCGTTAGGACCTTTGTTTGCTAATATGTTTATGTCCTCTTTTGAAGAAAATTTTTTAAATAGTTGTCCAGACACTTGTAAGCCAGTGTATTATAGAAGATATGTTGATGACACTTTTGTGTTATTTAAACAACCATGGCATAGCGAAATGTTTTTAAGCCATATAAATATTCAACACCAAAATATAAAATTCACTATAGAAAAAGAAAACAACAACTCTCGACCTTTTTTAGACATTAACGTAAGCAGAGACAATGGTGAATTTATAACATCTGTGTATCGGAAAAAGACATACACTGGACTTGCCAACAATTTTTATAGTTCCTGTTTTTTTAATTTTAAACTAAACACTATATACACACACTTGTTTACAGGGCTCTGCGTTATTCCTCGAGTTGGTCACTCTTTCATAAGGAGATTTTATTTCTGGTTAATTTTTTCAAGCAAAACTCTTACCCTGAAAGTATGGTTCATAAGGTTATTAACAAGCGTCTCTTATGACATTTCTCCACTACAGTACCATCGTATAATGTCAAAAAGAGAAATATTTTCGCCACAATTCCTTACCTACGAAACTTAAAATATAATGGAAAAATAAAGAGTTTGGCTGCCACAACATCCAACTAATCCCAATCAATCCACTCAAAATTAATGTATTTTCTTTGCTACAAAGACAAACTGCAGACCTTCATGAGGTCCCACATCATTTATAAATTCAAGTGCCCGGGATGTCCCGGTATCTATGTTGGATCTTGCCGAAGGTTGTTGCAAGTGAGATACTGTAGCCATATGGGATACAGCTTTAGAACGGGTCAGAGACTTGGTAACCCAGAATTTCCTAATATAACAAATCATACCCACCATTTGCAAGATCCAAGAAAACAAAAAACACTTTCCAATTATTGGTGGGACAAAACAGCGAATTTCTAACTACCCTTGAGTCATTATACATTAAACAGCTTGTTCCTTCTTTAAACTCTAACACCTCCGCTTCTCTTTTCTTAGCATAACTGAAGTCATAGATGGGTAATAATTTTTACTCGTTCTTCACCTTTTCCTATGGATGGTCTGGTGAGCACTGGTACTCTTGTGTTTTTACTGTTTTATTTTTTACGATTTTCTGTTATAAAATCAATAAAGTTTTGATATTATTTTACTATTTTGTTTTAAATTATTGTATAAATTTTAAGGATTTTATATTTACATCTTTTATAGATTGATAATGAGCATTGCAATGTTCGAAACGTCTCTAAATAAATTATGGCCTTTTAACTGATGTTTTTTGGACCCTGCTGCACATCAAATATATATATATATATATATATATATATATATATATATATATATATATATATATATATATATATATATATATATATATATATACTGCAATGATACATATACCCATATATATATATATATATATATATATATATATATATATATATATATATATATATATATATATATATATATATATATATATATATTGGGCTCAAGCCATGTCGTCCTGATGGAAGTTCCTATAGGGTAGCTTCCTAGAGTATATTACAACTACGGCGATATTCCCAGAGAATTTACCTTAAGGTACCAGAATTCTAACTCCTGGAGCGAATATCCCGCGTGAAAGGGATATCGCGACATATCAGAGGACGTATTCTTGACACGCCACATGGCAATCTGCACCCCGAACAGAGATTTCGTATCGCAGGGGGCAATTGGCAAGAAACGAATTCGGGAAAGAAAAAGGGGGAGCCGCTCCCAAGGCTCCCTATCTCCCGTTTCGTAAGCGTGCCTGGCGCCAATCCTGGCGCCATCTGTATTCCTTTTTGCGTAGCTTAACAACTCGGTGTTTTTTTCCTGTGTTTCTCGCAAATCTTGGATTTATTCTGCTTTTCATGGCTTCTCCATCTTCGTCGGCCTCTGATAAGTTGAGTACCATGTCTTTTATGTATAAATGTAGGCTCTTGGTAAATTTTTAAGTGATTAATAGGTTTAATCTTTGTTACAAGAGCCGTAGCCTACCGGAGGCGTCATGGACGCTGTCGCTCGCTAGGTATAAGTTTAGTTAGTCAGAGCGACATTCCCGGTTGTTTTGCTTTAATAAATTTTAGCTATTTAGCATTACATAGGATTTCCTTTCGTGCTTAGTATTATTTTGGCAAAGTATTCGCCATTCTGGCCTACGCTAGGCCATGTAGCCTAGTCGTTTGGTCCTAGTACTTCATGCATGATTTTGGTTTTTCCGAGTGTATTAAAATTTTATTGAAGCTTTAGGCTATGTTTTATACATTTAAGATTTTGTGGAATATTTCCAAGATAGTATACGAGTGAGTTTCGGTGATTTAGGTAATCGATTCTCTTGGTGCCTAGGCTAAGTTGCTTATGGAGCCTTAGTATACTTTCTCATACTCCCCGGTTGCTTTCTTTTCTTCGGAGAAGGTACGCAATCTCTTTCCCTCTGTTTAAGCCTTAGGCTTATCCCTAAGTGGTTTATCTGAATTAATTTTCGATAAAACTATACTGGGGTGTTACTGTACCTTCCTGTTCCAGTAAGTCTGGTTCAAAGAGGGACAGAACAACAGAGTTTTTTAGTCTGAGTCTGTGTTTGTCTGGCTTGGGGTAGAGTCTCCCTCGCTGGCCTGACACAGACATAGGTGGCTTAGCCTCCTTAGGTCACTACCGAAGGTTTCTGTACGAGATGATTCCTTCTTTTGTGATCTACCAGACTAGTCCTTGTTGTTGTTCTCGGGGGAGGATAAGTTTCTTTCCATGGGAGTAGTAACACCTTCCTTGCTTTGGTGCTCTGGGAGCTGGCAAGTATTGCTGGCCTCCCCCCTTGGATCTCCCTTAGGCTAAGATAAATTTCTTGGCTACGGGTGATCCGTCACTAAAGCAAGGTTGGTAGGACCCTCTTTTGTCCCTTCCCCCTCTATCTCCGTAATGGCCTAGCCATTACAGTACTGTACGTCATTCTACATCTGGACCTAGAATAGGTTAGGACGTGGAATTGACTCAGTCCCTTGCCGGCCGGCAGAGCTGCCGGCCGGCAAGGGTCTTCTGTTTTGAGTGCTGCCCGGACCTCCCTTGGTTCCTCATCCATGCCGGCTGCAGAGTCCGACGGCATTGGTCAGGAAGCCTGAATTAGATTCTCCCCTTCCTTATATGCACTCTTTCGGATTGCCGGGCTTGGAGGTAGTGTACACTCTTATCCCGGCATCCATTCTGTTTTTCTTCTAGTGCTGTACCCAACCCGGCTGCCGGCCTATGAGGCCGGCAGCCGGGCGGTTGTAGTCCTATGGTTCTTTTGCTGCCGGCTGGCATTGGTCCTGTACCTTTGCCGGCCGGCTTATGTCAGCTCTTGTCTGCCGGTCACAAAGAGTGTGGCCGGCAGCCGGGTACTACCTGGTGTAGTTGCCGGCCGGCAGTCATTGCCGGCCGACATTGGCTGTTGCTGCCGGCCGGAAAATGCATTTGAACCAGCGTTCTGCCGCCTTATAGCTGTTAAGTAGTATACTTTAAAGCTAGTTATGACTTGCCGGCCGGCACATAACCTCCTATACTGTACCAGTATTCTTCAGTATAACATATACTGTAAGAAGAAAACTATAGTATGGGTTTTGGTACAGCACTGTGTGTTCTAACACTTTTGTGTTTTCTTGCACAGCCCTTTGCTGTTGCCCTACAGATAGGAAAGTGAGTTCTTTCCTGTCGATTATCCAGGATTTTAAAATCATTGGTTAGGTGTGAGCTCCACCTGTTTCCTCTGGAAACTTTGCATTAGTTATTCTAGAAGAGATTAACCATTTGATTTTATTATCTGGAAGGCTGCAACAATGGGTTGTGAGGGAAACACAAGTGTGTGTCTTTCCTTTCTGAATTGTTATGCTATACTATGCATATCCAGTGATACATAGTTCACTTGATACTCATGGAAATTTCTTCTCTTTACAGGAGGACCCTCCGAAGTGCGGAAGTGTTTTCTGCAACGTCCGCAGCAAGAACCTCTGCGGACATGAGTTTTGTAGGAGACACGCAGCATGCGCTGTCTCCAAGGATGATCTCCAGTATTGGGACCCTCAGGTATGTACTGTGTGCACTAACCTGATTACTGAGGCCTTTGATTCCCCTAGGACGGCGGAATCAAGGGATAAAGCAAGGGAGAAGCTTCGTACCTGGGTAAGGGGCTTCCAAAAGAACACCTCTGGCCCTTATCTTCCAAGTGAGAAGATGAGGGCGTATCTTTTCCCTAAGGCATCAGCTGATGCAGTGATTCCCCAGCCTCAAGAGGAGATCCCCCAAGCTCAGATCCAGGTGGATGCTGAAGTCGCGGTCGCGATGCAAGACATCCAGTTAGATGACAGGATGTCTGACGTGGACGAGCGTCTGGAGGAAGACCTCCTGGCAGAAGGCTAGGATGAAGTTCAAGCCCCAGACGTTGTAGAGGAAGAGGTCGACGAGGTGTCGGCTACTCCGGTTCAGATTCCGGAGCCTATTCCCTCAACATCGGCCGGTCTCCCAGTAGAGCTGGGACAGGCCCTCTCTTCGATTGTTGGAATGATCCAACAAATGCAGAAGGAGAATCAGGAGAAGGCGGCTGCAATGGAACTGCGGATGCAGTACCTTGCAGAATCACATGGACCCCAGAAAAGGCTCAATGTGAAAGACCTTCCCTTGTGCTCAGATGCTAACCCATGGAGGTATGCTGAGCACATGCCGATGACGACTGGAAAGATCGTCATCTCGGATAAGCTGGGCTCAGTTCCCCTAGAGGAGGTGGAATTCTGGCCCAGCAAGGCATCATATCCGGACTGTTATGTCCGACTGAGGAAGGAACCAGCTTCAAAGGAGGAGACAGAGCCGAAGGAGGTCATAGTGATGGACCATGCTAAGGCTTAAGCTTTACTTTCATCCTCGATGAAAGAGAGGGGCTTCTCTAACTCAAAGGTAGCTGCATTGAGCAAGAAGCTCCCTTCCTTTGTGTCCTCTCCTGCTAGGGCCTTCCCCTTTTTACAAAAAGGGTTTGCGGCTGTACTAAAAGCAGTCGAGGCCGGCAAGCCTTGCCCCTCCCTGGAGGAGTGTAAACCCTTGTCGCTGGCCCTGCCTATGGGCCACAAAGACTGGAAGGACGTCCATCTTACGTTCTCAGTTGGAAAGTTGGAGGCTGATATCGCCGGACGGTAGTTCGGCGAGGACCTCCCCAAGCTGTCTGACTTTCTTTTGCGAAGAGAGTTCGAGACAAAAGAAAGACTGGCTGCCTCAATGTCTCTTCAGACTACTCTTGAGACGATGGCAAGTGACCCCAAGGTCCATGAAATGTTCATGGTGGTGGCTAAGACTCATCTGGCCACAGTGACGAAGGACCTTTATGGCTTCGTCAAGGCGAGGAGAGCTTGCAGGGAGTTCGTGTTCACCTCGGCTACGGTGAGGCACGAGCCAAGGAAACTAATCTCCTCCAACATTTGGGGAAAAGACCTTTTCCCTACCGATTTGGTCAAAGAAGTTGTTGATAAGGCCGCCTTGGAGAATAGAAACCTTCTCCAGAAGTGGGGCCTGGCTATCAAAAGAAAGTCTTCCCCGGATGAGGGTCCTCAACCAAAGAGGAAGAATATGAGGACTAGGCTACCGTCTCGGCCAGCCAAGCCCTTTAGACAGCAACAGCAACTGCAATTGCCATTGCCTCCAGTGCCCCAGATGGTGGCACAAACCCCGACCACTTTTCAGTGGGTACCCCAGGCTGTGTCGACACAGTCCACGGCATTCACCCCAACGTTCGAAGGGCAGTCTTCTTCCTTTCGAGCAAAGCCTAGAGGAGCAGCCAGAGGCTCGTCTAGGCGCCCCTCAAGGGGAAGGGGATTCAGGGGTGGTCGTGGTCAGGGAGGCAAGACCTCAGGACGGCAGTCCAAGTGAGATGATACCGGTAGGAGGGAGACTTCTGAAATTTTGGGATCGATGGACCTTCGATCCCTGGGCCCAGAGCCTACTCAAGAATGGACTGGGCTGGAGCTGGTACAGCACTCCACCCCCGTGCCTTCGGTTTTTCCAACACTCCACCCCCGTTCTGGAGGAGTGCGTTCAAGAACTGTTGGCGAAAAATGTGATCCGAAAGGTGAAGTCCATCAAATTCCAAGGGAGGCTGTTTTGTGTTCCCAAGAAAGACTCGGAAAAGCTCAGAGTCATTCTGGACTTGTCGCCACTCAACAAGTTCATAGTGAATTGCAAATTCAAAATGCTAACACTGCAACACATAAGGACCTTACTGCCCAAGAGGGCATATTCCGTCCCTATAGACTTGTCAGACGCCTATTGGCACATCCCAATCAGCCGTTGACTCTCCCCCTACCTAGGGTTCAGGCTACAACGAAGACTATACGCCTTCAGAGCCATGCCATTCGGGCTAAACATAACCCCGAGGATTTTCACGAAGCTTGCGAGCGCAGCTCTCAAACAATTACGCCTAAAGGGAATTCAGGTAGTAGCCTACCTGGACGACTGGTTGGTGTGGGCAGCATCCGAGACAGAATGCTTGCGAGCTTCCAGTCAAGTGATCCAGTTCCTAGAGTACCTAGGCTTCAAGATCAACAGAAAAAAGTCTCAACTTTCTCCACCTCAAAAGTTCCAGTGGCTGGGAATCCACTGGGACCTTTTGTCACACCGTTTCTCCATCCCGGTGAAGAAAAGGAAGGAGATAGCGGGTTCTGTCAAGAGACTTCTAGATTCCGAAAGGATATCAAGACGCGAACAGGAGAGAGTACTGGGCTCTCTCCAGTTTGCTTCGGTGACAGACCCAGTGCTAAGAGCACAGCTAAAGGATGCAACCGGAGTTTGGAGAAGTTATGCATCAAACGCGTGAAGAGATCTGAGAAGACCAGTTCCGCTTCGGCTACGTACTCTTCTCAGGCCTTGGTCCCAAGCCAGACATCTAAAGAAGTCGGTTCTTCTTCAGCCACCTCCCCCGTCGGTGACGATTCACTCAGACGCCTCAAAGGAGGGATGGGGAGGTCACTCTCATCGGAAAAAAGTCCAGGGGACTTGGTCCAAGCTATTCAAGACCTTTCACATAAACTTACTAGAAGCTATGGCAGTGCTCCTTACCTTAAAGAAAGTCTCCCCGCGTCACTCGATCCACATAAGGTTGGTGATGGACAGCGAGGTAGTTGTGAGATGCTTGAATCGACAAGGATCGAGGTCACCACCTCTCAACCAGGTGATGTAGGCCATTTTCCGATTGGCGGAAAAGAAGAAGTGGTACCTGTCGGCAGTTCACCTTCAAGGAGTCCGCAACGTGACAGCGGACGCTCTATCCAGGTTCACACCGATAGAGTCGGAATGGTCCTTAGACGCAGGATCATTCTCCTTCATTCTGAATCAAGTCCCAGAACTGCAGATAGACCTCTTTGCGACGAAAGACAACAAGAAGTTGCCCCTGTACGTGTCCCCGTACGAGGACCCCTTAGCGGAAGCAGTGGACGCGATGTCCCTCGACTGGAACAGATGGTCCAGGATTTATCTGTTCCCTCCTCAAAACCTTCTGTTGAGGGTCCTCAACAAACTGAGATCCTTCAAGGGGGTAGCGGCAATAGTGGCCCACAAGTGGCCGAACAGCGTGTGGTTCCCCCTGGCATTGGAACTACAGCTGAAGTTTGTGCCGCTACCACATCCAGTTCTGACCCAGCGAGTCCAGAAGTCGACTGTCTGCGCTTCATTACAGAAAACCCGGACCCTGCAGCTCATGATTTTCTCTCCCTAGCGGTGAGAAAGCGTTTCGGGATTTTGAAAGCCAGCATAGACTTCCTAGAGGAATATAAGTGCAAATCTACTAGAAGGCAATATGAGTCATCTTGGAGAAAATGGGTGGCCTTTGTCAAGGCGAAGAGTCCGCAGGAGATCTTGACAGACTTCTGCTTATCTTTCTTCATACACCTCCATGGTCAAGGGTTGGCAGCTAACACGATTTCAGCGTGTAAGTCTGCTTTGACAAGACCCATTCTATATGCCTTCCAGGTCGACCTAGGTAACGAGATCTTTAATAAAGTTCCGAAAGCCTGCGCTAGGCTCAGACCTTCAGCACCTCCAAAGCCCATTTCATGGTCTTTAGACAAAGTTCTTCATTTCGCTTCTCTGTTGAGCAATGAAGAGTGTGCGTTAAAGGATTTGACACAAAAAGTTATTTTCCTATTTGCACTCGCGTCCGGGGCCAGGGTTAGTGAGATCGTAGCCCTCTCGAGAGCAGGTCGTGTTCAGTTCCTGGATGGGGGAGAACTGAACCTGTTTCTGGATCCTACGTTTCTCGCCAAGAATGAGTTACCCACCAACAGGTGGGGTCCCTGGAGAATCTGCCCTCTGAAAGAAGATGCATCTCTATGTCCAGTAGAATGCCTAAAGGTCTATCTTCGTAGAACTTCAGACTTCAAGGGTGGTCAACTATTCAGGGGAGAAACATCAGGCTCAAATTTATCTCTGAATCAACTCAGAGCGAAAATCACATATTTTATTCGCAAAGCGGATCCTGACACTACACCCGCAGGTCACGATCCGAGGAAAGTTGCCTCATCCTTAAATTTCTTTAATTGTATGGATTTTGAACATCTCCGTTCATACACTGGCTGGAAGTCTTCCAGAGTGTTCTTTCGCCACTATGCGAAGCAAGTAGAGGAACTAAAGAGATCTGTGGTAGCAGTGGGTCGCGTCGTTAACCCTACTGTTTAACTCTGCGAGGAACAGTGGCTTTAATTGGGACGATTAATTCCAGGGTGAGTGTGTAGTTACATACTGTACTACAAACTAAATGAGGGCACTGAGTTGCCCATATAGACTGTTCCATTTCCAAAGGTGAACCTAGCATAAGTGCAGACATGTGTGCCGAGCGTTTCTAACGCTAATGTGATTGATTTGTAATACAGACTTTTATGACTTGATACCTCGGTATCTAAAAAAAGTGGCATTTAATGTTTTTTCTTTCAGATAAACAAGTTCTGTTTACTATCATACTTATGCTTAAAGTTTTAGGTTATCCTCTTTTTATATATATATATAATTGTTGTTAACCTGTCTATTTATTGTCTGTCAATAAACTTGTTCTTGAGAACCTTGCGTCTCTTTCACCTGTGTCAATTTATTGGTATAATTGAGCATTTATTCTATGTACCTTATCTGGGATAATTCTAATAGAATTGTTCCTTTATGCAAGCTATGTTGCATTGGTTTATGATTCCCTTAACGGGAGGACTCCGTCCCATAAGGGGACGAGGGCGGTTTTACTAGTTTCTTCCTATGCGGAT
>NC_090725.1:198384658-198394658 GCF_036898095.1 Palaemon carinicauda
TTCCAAAGATGATAGGCCTCCTGCTTTTCCAAATAAGCACGTCTATAATCCTCACTGAACCACGGTTTGTCCTTCACTCGGTACCTTAGCAGACGAGAAGGGATACGCTTATCAATTATGTTGACTAGAGTCTCATTCAAAGGGAAAACTGGATCAATACTACTATATAATCGTGACCAATTCAAGCACAAAAGATCATGCAAAATCCTATTCCAGTCTGCTTCAGATTCAATATAAATTTCACAAGAGTATGATACATCAGGGACAAGCTGCTCAGTCTTCACTGCTAATGATATCTAGGCATGATTAGATATCTCGACTGGAGAACTAGCCTTACTAGTTATAACGCCCGGAGAGTCAGTGTATATGAGGTCCAAGCAATTACCAGATCTGTGAGTAGCTTCACCTATGATTTGCTCACAGCCTGATTCAGAGGCAAAGTCTAAAGCTCTTAAGCCATTGCGATCGGTAGGAGAGATAGAACTTAACCACTCCCTATGGTGAGCATAAAAATCACCAACAAAGACAAAAGAAGCCTTTCTATCATCTTTTTGTATCAGCCATAATAGTAAGAAGACAATCGAAGTTAGAGTCATCCATGTCTGGATTTCGGTAGATTGAATACTACTATATAATCGTGACCAATTCAAGCACAAAAGATCATGCAAAATCCTATTCCAGTCTGCTTCAGATTCAATATAAATTTCACAAGAGTATGATACATCAGGGACAAGCTGCTCAGTCTTCACTGCTAATGATATCTAGGCATGATTAGATATCTCGACTGGAAAAACAGCCTTACTAGTTATAACGCCCGGAGAGTCAGTGTATACGAGGTCCAAGCAATTACCAGACCTGTGAGTAGCTTCACCTATGATTTGCTCACAGCCTGATTCAGAGGCAAAGTCTAAAGCTCTTAAGCCATTGCGATCAGTAGGAGAGATAGAACTTAACCACTCCCTATGGTGAGCATTAAAATCACCAACAAAGACAAAAGAAGCCTTTCTATCATCTTTTTGTATCAGCCATAATAGTAAGAAGACAATCGAAGTTAGAGTCATCCATGTCTGGATTTCGGTAGATTGAATACTACTATATAATCGTGACCAATTCAAGCACAAAAGATCATGCAAAATCCTATTCCAGTCTGCTTCAGATTCAATATAAATTTCACAAGAGTATGATACATCAGGGACAAGCTGCTCAGTCTTCACTGCTAATGATATCTAGGCATGATTAGATATCTCGACTGGAGAACTAGCCTTACTAGTTATAACGCCCGGAGAGTCAGTGTATATGAGGTCCAAGCAATTACCAGACCTGTGAGTAGCTTCACCTATGATTTGCTCACAGCCTGATTCAGAGGCAAAGTCTAAAGCTCTTAAGCCATTGCGATCGGTAGGAGAGATAGAACTTAACCACTCCCAATGGTGAGCATTAAAATCACCAACAAAGACAAAAGAAGCCTTTCTATCATCTTTTTGTATCAGCCATAATAGTAAGAAGACAATCGAAGTTAGAGTCATCCATGTCTGGATTTCGGTAGATTGAATACTACTATATAATCGTGACCAATTCAAGCACAAAAGATCATGCAAAATCCTATTCCAGTCTGCTTCAGATTCAATATAAATTTCACAAGAGTATGATACATCAGGGACAAGCTGCTCAGTCTTCACTGCTAATGATATCTAGGCATGATTAGATATCTCGACTGGAAAAACAGCCTTACTAGTTATAACGCCCGGAGAGTCAGTGTATACGAGGTCCAAGCAATTACCAGACCTGTGAGTAGCTTCACCTATGATTTGCTCACAGCCTGATTCAGAGGCAAAGTCTAAAGCTCTTAAGCCATTGCGATCGGTAGGAGAGATAGAACTTAACCACTCCCTATGGTGAGCATTAAAATCACCAACAAAGACAAAAGAAGCCTTTCTATCATCTTTTTGTATCAGCCATAATAGTAAGAAGACAATCGAAGTTAGAGTCATCCATGTCTGGATTTCGGTAGATTGAATACTACTATATAATCGTGACCAATTCAAGCACAAAAGATCATGCAAAATCCTATTCCAGTCTGCTTCAGATTCAATATAAATTTCACAAGAGTATGATACATCAGGGACAAGCTGCTCAGTCTTCACTGCTAATGATATCTAGGCATGATTAGATATCTCGACTGGAGAACTAGCCTTACTAGTTATAACGCCCGGAGAGTCAGTGTATATGAGGTCCAAGCAATTACCAGACCTGTGAGTAGCTTCACCTATGATTTGCTCACAGCCTGATTCAGAGGCAAAGTCTAAAGCTCTTAAGCCATTACGATCGGTAGGAGAGATAGAACTTAACCACTCCCTATGGTGAGCATTAAGATTACCAACAAAGACAAAAGAAGCCTTTCTATCATCTTTTTGTATCAGCCATAATAGTAAGAAGACAATCGAAGTTAGAGTCATCCATGTCTGGATTTCGGTAGATTGAATACTACTATATAATCGTGACTAATTCAAGCACAAAAGATCATGCAAAATCCTATTCCAGTCTGCTTCAGATTCAATATAAATTTCACAAGAGTATGATACATCAGGGACAAGCTGCTCAGTCTTCACTGCTAATGATATCTAGGCATGATTAGATATCTCGACTGGAAAAACAGCCTTACTAGTTATAACGCCCGGAGAGTCAGTGTATACGAGGTCCAAGCAATTACCAGACCTGTGAGTAGCTTCACCTATGATTTGCTCACAGCCTGATTCAGAGGCAAAGTCTAAAGCTCTTAAGCCATTGCGATCGGTAGGAGAGATAGAACTTAACCACTCCCTATGGTGAGCATTAAAATCACCAACAAAGACAAAAGAAGCCTTTCTATCATCTTTTTGTATCAGCCATAATAGTAAGAAGACAATCGAAGTTAGAGTCATCCATGTCTGGATTTCGGTAGATTGAATACTACTATATAATCGTGACCAATTCAAGCACAAAAGATCATGCAAAATCCTATTCCAGTCTGCTTCAGATTCAATATAAATTTCACAAGAGTATGATACATCAGGGACAAGCTGCTCAGTCTTCACTGCTAATGATATCTAGGCATGATTAGATATCTCGACTGGAAAAACAGCCTTACTAGTTATAACGCCCGGAGAGTCAGTGTATACGAGGTCCAAGCAATTACCAGACCTGTGAGTAGCTTCACCTATGATTTGCTCACAGCCTGATTCAGAGGCAAAGTCTAAAGCTCTTAAGCCATTACGATCGGTAGGAGAGATAGAACTTAACCACTCCCTATGGTGAGCATTAAGATTACCAACAAAGACAAAAGAAGCCTTTCTATCATCTTTTTGTATCAGCCATAATAGTAAGAAGACAATCGAAGTTAGAGTCATCCATGTCTGGATTTCGGTAGATTGAATACTACTATATAATCGTGACTAATTCAAGCACAAAAGATCATGCAAAATCCTATTCCAGTCTGCTTCAGATTCAATATAAATTTCACAAGAGTATGATACATCAGGGACAAGCTGCTCAGTCTTCACTGCTAATGATATCTAGGCATGATTAGATATCTCGACTGGAAAAACAGCCTTACTAGTTATAACGCCCGGAGAGTCAGTGTATACGAGGTCCAAGCAATTACCAGACCTGTGAGTAGCTTCACCTATGATTTGCTCACAGCCTGATTCAGAGGCAAAGTCTAAAGCTCTTAAGCCATTGCGATCGGTAGGAGAGATAGAACTTAACTACTCCCTATGGTAAGCATTAAAATCACCAACAAAGACAAAAGAAGCCTTTCTATCATCTTTTTGTATCTTAGCCATAATAGTAAGAAGACAATCGAAGTTAGAGTCATCCATGTCTGGATTCTGGTAGATTGAACACAAGTAAAAGTTGTTATGTCTGCCACAAGCTTTTATTACCTGATTCTCATGACATCCACATTCATAGCAGGACTTATGAGAAGCAGGGTACTCAGTCATAACATACATCGCCATTCCCCTGGCCCTAGGAATGGCATCACGTTTCAACATTATTGGCTTCTTAAAACCAGTTATAAGGAGCTCAGATGAGTGCCTGATATTAGAAACCAAAGTTTCTGAGCACAAAAGAATATCATACTGTCTGTACGCAACTGTAAGGTTTTGAATATTTGTATGAAGACCACGAATATTGTAATACAGAAGAAGACATTGACGAAATCTAGGACGTACTGGTCCCGGATTTCGCTCAATGTCTCCAGACAGGATAAGAACTAATAGTAATAAAAAAGAGACATCATATTTAAAAACTAGGTTAACAAGAATTATAACAAAAACAATATGTACAGAATTTTAAATAAAGTGATTGATCAAACCCATAGACTATAGAAAAAAGTCAGAAAAACTGGTCAACATGGAGGAGCCGATACCCCATGCAAGGCTAAATACCCTCCAGGATAGCCACTTCAATTGAAGGGAGGATAGTAAGGATGGTTTTGAGAAGAAAAAGAATCAGATAAGGAAAAGACAACCTCTTGATAAACCACCAGGCATCCATGGCCCTTCTATTAAGCCTGCCCCACACACCATTTCTAAATAAACAAGAAGAAAAGAAAAAGAGAAGTAACATAGAATACTGTGCCCGAGTGTACCCTCAAGCAAGAACTCTAACCCAAGACAATGGAAGACCATGGTACAAAGGTTATGGCTGTACCCAAAACTAGAGAACAATGGTTCAATTCTTGAGTGTCCTATTCCTAGAAGAGCTGCTGACCATAGCTAAAGAGTCTCTTCTACCCTTACCAAAACGAAAGAACACTGAACTATTGCAGTACAGAAATATATATATATATATATATATATATATATATATATATATATATATATATATATATATATGTATATATATATATGTATGTATATATATATATATATATATATATATATATATATATATATATACGTCTCATTATCGCTTCAATGTCCTAGATCAGCCTGAGGAGGCCTGATCTGCGTGGAGAGAGCTCCCCCAACCTCAACAGGACTACCATGGCCTTGGGTAGAAATGAACAAGCCCCTTGGACTTTTCTCTGATGGGGTGAACACCCCATTCTTCCGACTAGGCATCCATGCGTATGATCTTCGATAGTCGAGGTAGTTACAAGGGCACGGTCCTCAATAGGCTTTTGGCCTTCGACCATTGGTTGGGAAGCGATCAAGGAAAGACCGATATCAGTCATTTTATATCTCTTTGAGCGTTTGATGCGTATCTTCTCCAGACTCTTAATGCATCTTTCAGCTGTGCTCTTAGCTCTAGGTCTGTCACTACTGCAAACTGGAGAGGGTTCAGAACTCTTTCCTGTTAGCGTCTTGGAATCCTGACTGATTACCGTAGTCTCCTGACCGACCCTGCGATCTCCTTTTACATCCCAAAGTTAAAGGAGAGCCAGTGTGACCTCAGGTTCCGATGTTTTTTTAACCATTGAAGCCTTTGAGCTAGAGAGAATCGAGACTTCTTGAAGCTGATTTTGCATCCCTGACATTCCAGGAACTGGATTACCTCTTTGGATGCTCACAGACCAGCTGCTTCGGGTGCTGCCCACACCAGCCTTTCGTCTAGGTACTTTGTTACCTGAACCGTTTCTAGGCATGGTTATTGTATGACTACATTCGCTAATTCCGTGAAGATACCTAAGACTGTTTAGTCCGACGAGTATGGCTCTTAGATCATACACTATCCTCTGTAACTTGAATCCTAGGTAGGAGGAGAGGGGGCGAATGACTGGAAGCTGCCAATAGGCACCTTTCAGGTTTATCAAGACTGCGAACGCCCCTTTTTGAAAAAGGGTCTTTATGTTCGGAAGGATTAACATCCTGAACTCTCTGTTTTATTTGAACTTGTTGAGTGGCAACAAGTCCAGAATTACTCTGAGTTTTCTTTAGTCCTTCTTGTGAACACCAAACGGCCTTCCCTGGAATTCGATGGACTTTACTTTCCTTACCACCTGTATGCTCTAGAGCTCTAAGGTGTACTCTTCTAGAACAGGGTTGGAGTGTAGGAAGATTTGAGGAAATGATGGTGGAGGTATGTCTATTTTCCATCCAAGTCCAATCTTGATTAGGCCTTGGACCCAAGGATCGAAGGAACCTCCCTACTACCAGAAGCATTTTTTTGCTTTGACTGATCAGTTGGTTTACCTCCTCGACCGCCTGCCCGAGGCACCGCGGTCATAAAAACTGTGGGATGCTGTTGAACAGACCGAGGAAAAAATCTAGACTTTTCCGTCTTCCTTTCAGGTTGGGGACCCACATCCGTAAAAGACTTTCTCTTTGAAGAGATGCCCCACTTCTGGAGAAGGCTCGTATTCTATGTGGTGGCTTTCTCAATCATCTCTCTGACTACCTCGTTTGGAAAGAGGTCTCTACCCCAGATGTTGGAAGATATCAGCTTCCTGGGTTCATCTTTCACTGTTGCGGCAGTGAACACGAACTCCCTACAGGCTCTCTTAGCCTTCCTAAAGGCATATAGGTCTTTTACTAAGGTGGCCATATGCATTTTGGCCAAGACCATGAGCATGTCTGGGGTACTTTGATGGGCTGAACACAACTATATGCAGGTCTGTTGGGATAGGGAGGCTGCAAGTCTTTCCTTTGTCTCTTGTTCCTTGCACAAAAGAAACTCAGAAAGTTTAGGGAGATTCTCGCTAAACTGTCGTCCGGCGACGTCCACGTCTAGTTTCCCTACTGAAAAGGTTAAGTGGACTTCCTTCCAGTACTTCTCCTGCATGGGTAAGGCTAGTAGCAGAGGCTTGCACTCCTCAAGGGCAGGACATGGTTTGCCAGCCTCCACTGCCTTTGCAACAGATTTAAATGCCTTCCACGTAAAGGGGAATGCTATTGAAGCAGGAGCAAGAAAGGTAGGG
Source organism: Palaemon carinicauda (assembly GCF_036898095.1). NCBI lineage: Eukaryota > Metazoa > Arthropoda > Malacostraca > Decapoda > Palaemonidae > Palaemon > Palaemon carinicauda. The sequence goes on from NC_090725.1 coordinate 198,391,560, forward strand.
TATTTCTTACTTAGTGCGAACCTTTTCGACACTGAGTAACCCACCTTTCTCAGGCTACTTGACAAGATAGCCTGTGCCTTATCATGGTAAAAAATCATGACTTCCTTCAGTTCCATTTCTTTTTCTGACGTTGGTTCATGCTTCAGTAGAATGAAGCAATTAGGGAAAGCATTAAAGCTTGGCCAAAACTGGATTTCGTCTAAGGGAACAGCTCCCATCTTCTCCAAGATGTAGAGTTTGCCGTCTAAAATCGGCATGTCGGGAGGTCTTGGTCTCTGGGTCGCTTGTATGCCCCTTGGGAGGCGACAAGTGGAGCTTCAAAGAGCTCTATCTTGAGTTTCGTTTCCTCCGTTTTGCCTTGTTTGCGAAAGTTTTCCATTAGACCCGTAAGACAGTAACTGGTCCATTTTGTCTAATAGAGGGGTAGAAGGTGAAGATGTCGAGGTTAATGACTCCAGAGCCGGCACAGACGGAGGCAATTCCGACGCGACATTGTCAACTTCTTCCTGGGGTGCCTTCCTGCCCTCTGTCCCGAAGGCTATTTGGACGCAGGGAGGTCTAATCGTGCCTGGGGCTCCACTATTTCCCTACTTGCTTTCGGGAATAGTAAGCTATGCATCCTATCGTTAGGTAGGTATGGTCCCGGAGAGAACTTCTGGAACCCTCTTACCCAATTGCGTAGTTTCTTACGAGCTGCATCCCTAGACTCCATTGACTCGGGATTATCAAAAGCTTCGGACACTAATGTCCGACAGATATTGCAAACTTGGGGGTCCCAATATTGCAGGGATTCGGAAAAAATATTGCAGGGGGCATGCATTATGACCGTAAAAGTACTTGCTCTTAATGTTGCAGAAGACTGCAACACATTTTATCTGGGGTTCCTGTAAAAAAAGGAAAGCAGAATGAGTATACAATTGATTATCTCACCTTATAAGCAATATGTAATAGTCATCTTTTAATTATTATAGCTTAGGATAGTAAGCTAGAAAGGGATAGGTGGAGACACATACCTGTGTATCCCTTGCAAGCAATTGCTGTTACCGCCCCTCAGTATTAAATATAAAGAGTTTCCTTTATCAAGGCAACTCAAACAAAAGGGTTCTAATCCCTAGGAGTAGAAAAAATATATATTGCCACTGCCCCTTCTAATAATTTAATAGTGTGGGGTAAGGATAACTGATTACCTAATCAGAGTATTGAAGGAATTCTATTCTTTCAATATAGGTTCGGTCTCAGCAAAAACCTGCACAAGGGTACCCAAGATATGTTAGAAATTAACTACTGTATAATCATACTATAGTTTTCTGTTTGTAGTATATACTATATTGCAAAATACCAGCTACTGTATAATTATATATTGTAGTTCGGCCAGTGTGCTGCTGGTATGGCTAGCATCTGGCGGCAATGTGTAGCCGGCATGACGACGACTGGAATAGGAAATATAAAAGACACATATATGTGAATCCTACCCAGCCCATTTGCTGTGGCCTTCCCTTCCAATATTAAAATCATAGAGTTTAATGATCAGGGAATCTCAAAGATAAGGTTTCTAACCTTTAAGGATAGGAAGAGTTCTACTACCGGCCCTTCAATTTATTTAATATTGTAAGGTAAAACGTAAACTGATTTCTAATCAGAATATTGAAGAAGTTCTATTCTTTCAATATAAGATTGGTCTCAGCAAACACATGGGCAAGGATACCCAAGATATGTTGGAAAATAACTACTTGTATAATATATACAATAGTTTTCCATCTGCAGTAAATACTATACTGCAAATCTGACTATTGTATAAACATATACTGTAATCCAGCCAGCTTATAGCCGGCATAGTAAGTCCCTGCCGGCACAGCCCGGCCAGCATGCTAGCTATAGGAGAGAGAAAAAGCATGGAGTGAAGGACTGCCTTATTACTGTGTATGCATACACTAAATAAGGATGTGAATATATAATTTACTGCCTTTCCCCAGAAAGGAGGTTCAAATGGAAGGGAAGAATGCATCATTCTGGATTCCATCCAACCACCAGTACCATGGCCGGCAAAGTCCGCCCGGCACATGGCCGGCAGGCTAGCACCCGGCAGCACTGTTACAGTCGGCATGCCGCCAGCTGAGTCAGTACCTGCCGGCGCCGGCCGGCCGGCATACCGCCAGTCGGGTTAGTACTACGGCAAGAGTACTTGTGGCCAGCAGTCCAAGGGAGGACTGAAGAACCTTGGTGACAGAAGAGACTTTCCTCTAACGGTCATTATGGCTGCCGGCAGCCGGCATAGCCGCCTGAAGCCGTCATGGCCGCCAGCAGTTGACATGGCCGCCAGCAGCCGGCATAGCCACAGGCAGTTGTCATTGCTGCCGACAGCCGGCATGGTTGCCGGCAGCTAACATGGCCTGCTGCTGCCATGGCCGCCGGCAGTCGGCATGGCCTCCGGCAGCCGGCATAGCCTCCGGCAGCCATCATGGCCGCCGACAGTTGTCCTAGCCGCCGACAGCTATCATGGCCGCCGGCAGCCATCATGGCCGCCGGCAGCCATCATGGCCGCCGGCAGCCATCATGGCCGCGGTATCCGCCATAGCCACCGGCAGTCAGATAACAGCTGTTAAGTAGGAGTCCGGCTGGCCCCGCAACCCACCGGCAATCGGTGAGATTGCAGGACGACGGCCCAAAGAGTTGCGATGGCAAGGTCATCACTAAAGGACAGAGGGGGGAGGGAAAAGGGTCCTGTATGAGGTGTGGAAGGAGCCGGTAAGGTTGCCAGTACTACCACACCCCTCCCTAAGAAACATTGTTTCAGTAACGGCGCCATCCTAGGCGGCAGGAGAATATCTATTTTCCAGCCTAGGGTCTGCCAATACAGTTAAGGGGACAGTGGCAGTGCCGCCTCCTCTCAACAAGGGAGAAACAGAGTTCCAGTGCCGGCGCCGTCCTAGGCAGCAGAAGAATGTCTATTTTTCAGCCTAGGGTCTGCGAGCATAGGACTAGTCTTCTAGACCACAGGGTGGCGGCATCATACAACCACTTCAAGTGCGGCCTAGGGAGGGCTAGCCTCCTATGCTGGCAGCCTAGCTGGCAGGGGAATGACTATTCACCCTGCCGGCC
>NC_090725.1:198399658-198402158 GCF_036898095.1 Palaemon carinicauda
TATATATTTATTTATATATATATATTTATTTATATATATATATATATATATATATATATATATATATATATATATATATATATATATATAATATAATATAATATATTATATTAGAACTATCCAACAAAAGCTCTTAAATAGAAAATATGAAATAATATACTAAAATTTACAAAATAATTAGATTATAATTCTCCTCATTTCTTATTCTGAACTCCTTACTTATAGAATATATAAACAGAAAAAAATCCTATCAATATCAGTATTATATACAGCAATCTCTTCAACAACCCTCCTTTAGTTATGGTCATTATTATTATTATTATTATTATTATTATTATTATTATTATTATTATTATTATTATTATTATTATTACTTGCTAAGCCACAACCCTTGTTGGAAAAGCAGGATGCTAAAACCCCGGGGGTCAAACAGGGAAAATAGCTTAGTGAGGAAAGAAAAAAAGGACAAATAAAATATTTTATGAGGAGCAACAATATTAAAATAAATATCACTTTATAAACTAAAAACTTTAACAAAACAAGAAGATGAAAAATAAGATATAAGATAGAACAGTGTGCCCGAGTGTACCCTCAAGCAAGAGAACTTTAACCCAAGACGGTGGAAGACCATGTTATAGAGGCCATGGCACCACCCAAGATTAGAGAACAGTTGCTTGATTTTGGATTGTCATTCTCCTAGAAGAGCTGCTTACTATAGCTAGAGTCTCTTCTACCTTAACAAAGAGAAAAGTGGCCACTGGAAAATTACGGTGCAGTAAGAATTGTTTGGTAATCTCAGTGTTGTCAGGTGTATGAGGACATAGGACGATATGTAAAGAATAGGCCAGACTATTCGGTGTGTGAGTGAGTAGGCAAAGGAAAAAATAACCGTAACCAGAGAGAAGGATCCAATGTAGTACTATGTGGCCAGTCAAAATACCACATAACTCTCTAATGGTAGTACCTCAATGGGCTTGATCTGAGCGGGTAAGTGCAGGAATGAGTCCACCTCCACCTCTTGACTTTACCACACGGGGTTTTTCGGCAAAATTTCGCTTCAGAAATCACCATCAATGTTTCGTCATTATCAAAATTACCACTCTCGTTGGCTTCGGTGGTCACTAGCTGTTTCCCAAGAAAATTATTCAGTTCCCCAATTATCCTGCATTATACCTACAACTATGAGCAAAAGGGGCACTCCATATAAAACATTTTGATGAAGGCAATAGAGTAATCACTTCTACACTTTCTCTAATACTGCATCGTCCCCGCAACCAGGAATCACACAAGTACCTCCTTAATATAGTATCTGCCTGACGGAAAATACCTGACTTCTTTTTTCGTTATGTATTAGGATCACTCAGCAATATGTCATATGTATTTTTATACACAGCAATACTATCACAGAAATTAGATCTTTACCTTAAGCACGCATGTAAGGACACATTCTATATCGTCAAATTAATCTGTAACAGATGTCAAAAGAAATGAGGTCCATTCAAACAACAACCGCAGAAGTCTCCTCCTCATCAACTTTTGGAATGTAGTGTATGCAGGGATATGGAGATACAGTTTGATTGAAACTTTTGAAAACTACATTTTCCTGGACCATATGTGTGTGTGTCTGATAGTGTTCATTCATTCAAGCTTTAACCATCTTTAGCCGGTACGAACCCAAATATGCTTGCTAAAGTTTGTGCTTCCTATGTTGTAATCTTTTCAAACACACACGATCGCCTACAATAACCATGACCAATGTGATTCTGAACCATCCATCATCCTTTTTTTTTTTATTATCTCTTTGCTAGTAAGTTTTACTGGGGCTCATTACTTTCCGTAAGAGATTCAACAACTATATTGTGCTCGATATTGTTCGGTTGAATGGTATGGCAATGTTTAAAAATATATTAGGACTGTATATGTGATACAGGATCCTTCTCAGGGCGTCCCAACCAAAGCTGATAAGGACAATTGCACAGTACTTATGTAAATGGAGATGATAATTTATCCGGTATCAGTGTACCAATTAGAATTTTCCATAAATACATGTATACACAGGTAATTATATTGTGTTATACCAGTAGGAAATGGTACTACTGCATCCTCAAGTCATCGTCATCATCATCTCTTTCTACACATTGACGCAAAAGGGCCTCTGCTAGATTTCGCCAGTCGTCTCTATTCTGAGCATTTAGTTCCATACTTCTTCATTCATCATCTTATACTTCACGCTTTATTATGCTCAGCCAAGTCGGTCTGGTTCTTCCAGCTCTTCTAGTGCCTAGTGGAGCCCAGTTAAACGTTTGATGAACTAATTTTTCTTGAGGAGTGCAAAGAACATCCCCAAACCATCTCCATTTTCCCCTAACCATGATTTCATCCACATATGGCACTAGAGTAATCTCTCTTGTAGTTTCTTTTCTAATCATGTCCTACCATTTAACTCGTAATATCCTTCTGAGGGTTTTGTTCACAAATCTACTAAATCTTTTGGAGATTG
>NC_090725.1:198409658-198414658 GCF_036898095.1 Palaemon carinicauda
CGGCTCCGCAGACCGCAGAAGAGAACACGCATCAACTGCAAATCGCAGCAGGTGGCAGAAATTCACCTGCTAAAAGCCGTCGAACGTTGGTGTTGCAATCCTTGTAAAAGCTCAAACAAGCCAGCAGCTGAAGTAGGTCTTGGTAACCTTGAGCTTGAACTGTGAGTTTTAGCAATCGAGTTCCTCACAGGTAAACTGAGGTGTCTCTTCTCACCAAGGACTCAAAAAACACGGAAAAGAAACAAGCGTTAAACTAGACACTTATAAATCTTTAAACGAGCGGGGAGGATGCTAAAACAGCACTTCAAAAGAAAAAAATTAAATTCACAACTAAAGCCTTAAAAGTTAAATATTATACTAATTTTACATAAAACAAATATGCAGTAACAAGGCTGACAATAATAAAAGCAAAGATTACGTTAATACATAATACCTTCCTCCCTGAAGAAGAAAAAAAATTTTAAACAGAAAAATTATTATCTTTTTTATATACATAAATGGAAATGCACCTGTAAAGTAAAAACAATAAGTATAAAACAATAAACTTAACACCAAACAGAAAGTACCCCTAAAGAATACAGACCAAGGGCTTTATATAGCTTACCATCATTTTAAAGATCTAATATTACCGTACTTAGTCAAAAAATCTCTCATTCTATGGAAACAAACCTACCCAACTAAACCTAAATAAATTTACAGGTACGCCCACAGACATACATCTTGACCTACAATACACCAGGTTTATTGTCCAAAAAGTCATATACATTATTATACAATCAAAAGTCTTAGTATATAGGAACAAATCAATAATTAATTTAAAGGAACCTTTATAAAATACTAGAGTGTATACCACTCAAAGAAACCTCCTAAACTTTATCTACAAAGCTATCATTTAAACAGAACTACATCCTAACAAAAAAAATTTTCATACAACCTCAATGGAGAAACAAACAAGGCAGTGTATGAGATGGATCAGGCTAGCACACCAAATTCAAGAAAGGGTAGCAGGAATTTTGTTGTCAGACCTTTTAACATGTTTTATAACCAAATTGAATTCCTGCAGAAAATGGGGACCAGCGCAAAATCCTCTAGTTTTCTCCCTTCATCCGCTCGATGAAAACCAGAGGATTGTGATCCGTCCATATCTCAACCGGGAAAGAAAAACTTGTCAAGTATGGCTTGAAATAGTTAAGAGCGCAGACCAAAGAAAGAGCTCCCTTTTCTTTAGTGGAGTAACGTTTTTCCGCCGCCAGAAGCTTTTTACTATAGTAGGACACAGGATGAACACCGTCCTCCTTTCTCTGAAAAAGGACACCTCCAATGCCGATGTCACTGGCATCTACTGCTATAATAAAATGCTTCTGAAAATCTGGGGATGTCAAAATGGGGTTAGTAATTAATACTGATCCGACCGCCAGAACTTTTTTCCTTTCTCTAATGAACTAGTAAGAGGCTGAGCAAGATCAGAGTAATTATGCACAAATCTGCGGTAATAACCCGTCATGCCCAGCACTCTTCTTACTTCTCTAACATTACCAGGCCTTTTCCAATTTATAATGGCCTCGAGGTTAGCTTGTTTCGGAGCCACCTGACCTAATCCAACCTCGTGACCCAAATAACAAACCTTGGCCATACCCAATCCGCACTTAGCCAAATTAACAAGTAACCCTGCAAATCTAAGGGCTTCAAAAATCTTACGTAACCTTAGCATGTGGGTATCCCAGTCATTACTGTATACTACCATGTCATCAATATAAATTTCCACTCCTTTCAAACCACAAAGGACATAACCTTACACTCGTACAGGCCAAACGGAGTGTCAAATGCTGATATTTCACGAGCTAGGTCGGACAAGGGAACCTGCCAAAAACACTTCAAAAGATCCAACTTGGAAATAAATTTGGCAGAACTAATCCAATCCAGATAATCATCAATACGAGGGAGAGGAAAAGAATAATTTTTCGTATTGTCGTTCACTTTACGGTAGTCCACACACAACCGGAACATACCGTCTGCTTTCTTTACAAGTACATAGGAGAACTCCAGGGACATACAGATGGTTGAATAAAGTTGTTTCAACATATACTCTATCTCCTTACTGACCAAATCCCATTTTACTGGGTTCAGCCGGTAAGGACTCTGCTTCACAGGGGAAGCATCACCTACATCAACATCATGACTTAAAATATTTGTCCCACCTGGAGCATCCACAAAAAGATCTGAAAAAGAATAAATCAAATTAAGTATATCTTCCCGTTTGTTAACATCTAAATGATCTAACCTACTTTTTAACATCAATTTTTTCATATTTTCACCCAATGCATCCGAAGGAAACTGATACCCTAACTCGTCAGCGTCCTTGGGAGGCACATCCAATACCACAGACACAGGCTTGGACGCTATCGCTAATGGATCACCTTGCTTACCAATATAAGGTTTCAGACGATTAACATGAAATATTCTATATTTATGGCTTGAATTGGAGCTTCAATTTCATAGTTAACCCCTGACAGTTTCCCCAAAACCTTCCAAGGGCTCTAATATCTTGGTATGAGAAAACTATCTGGGTCCATACTCAGCACAAAAACCAACTCCCACGGTTCAAATGACCGTACGTTTACCTTTTTGTCAAAGCTGTTCTTCATTACTGACTGGGACCGTTCAAAATTTTCCCTGGCAAACTTCCAGGCACTAATCATTCTTCCCTTCATGTCTTCCATAAACCTTTTTATATTTATTTTCTCCTTCTGGTTGAATTTGAGCATTTCAAAAACAATTTCCAATGGTCCATGAACCATGTGCTCAAATACCAACTAAAAAGGAGCTACACCAGTGGAAGAGTTAGTGTGATTCCTGATAGCAACGAGGGCAAAAGGGAGGGCTTTGTCTCAGTCACTATCATGATCATAACAATGTTTCTTTAGGACTGACTTGAGGGTTTGGTGGAATCTTTCCACCACTCCTTGACTCTCCGGGTGATAAGGTACGCTGGTAACGTACTGAATGGCCAGTTCAGCACACTTACCCCTAAATACCTTACTCGTGAAATTTGTCAAGCAGTCGGTCTGAATTACATGAGGGAGACCATACCTGGAAAAGAAATCCATTAATTTTTCAAAAACAACTTTGGAAGTAATACACCTCATAGGTATAGCTTCAGGAAATCGAGATGCTCTATCCATGATAGTTAGTAAATATACGTAACCTGTTTCAGTTTTGGGTAAGGGACCTACCACATCAATTACTAACTAAGAAAATGGATCACCTATATCAAGTATGGGATGCAACAGGGCTTCAGGAATTCCCTGATTTGGTTTACCTGTAACCTGACAAGCCTCACACTCTCTGATAAACTGCTTCACACTCAATTTAATTCCAGGCTACCAAAAATACCTAGCCAGACTATGAAAAGTTTTTAACACACACAAATGACCTGAAAAAAAAATTAGTAAGAGCTAACTCCAAAACAGAATTTCTGAATTGAGAAGGTACCACAATCTGTTCCACCAGACCAGTTTTATTCCAATTATCAGATGCAGGACGAGTAAACCAATATAACAAGCCGTTTACAACTCTAAACCTAGGTTTACTCAGATCCTCAACATTGCCAAAATCCAAACTAAATTCATATTTTTGAGCTTTAATAAAAGCAGCTCTGTCCCAATCAAGTTTCATATTGACTACATCATTAAAAGTACTCTCTACTAGCCCGGGCCTTAAAACATCTAACTCTACACTACTTAACATTAAGCCATCATCGCTCTCCACATCAAGTAAATTAGCAGCTTTTGGTGCGGACCAAGTCATTACAGCCACGGCACTAGCATTTACTGATAATATAGGGAACAGCTCCCGTCCTTCACTCTCCAGCATATCATTTCCTAGGATACTATCAATACCCGGAATAGGTAGACTATCCACTACAGCCATCTGAGTGACACGATCATATCTTGGAAAAGACATGCGGACATTAACCAAAGGACCGGACACAACTGAATCCAGAAAACCTCCTAACAATACAAAATTTCCAGTATAATCTTCAAAACTATTTAGAGCCCTTTTCATAACTAACGACCTGGCAGAACCAGTGTCTCTAAAAAACTTCACCTGGACAACATGAGAGTGAAAAATCACCATTCCAGGCCACACATATCTGTCGTACTTGAGTCATGATTGAGGAGTAGGAACATTAGGCTTATCACTATTTACTAAACTACTCCTATCTTTTACAGGTTGGTCTACAGGATCAATGCTACTAACCTCTGACTTATCATTAACCAAGGCTACAGGACTTTGATTACTGCACTGTAGGTACATCCTACGAGCATTACACTAGTTTTGGAAATGCCTGGGCTTATTGCACCAAAACTAGCTTCCTTTACAGCCTGAGCTTCCATTCCCATTATACCTGTTATTTCCCCTACCTTAGGGGGAGGAGGACCTCCTTGAACTCTATCCACATCCCTATCACCTGAAAAAATAATGAAAATTAATATTACCATTCTTGGGGTTATGGGGAGTCGACGAGTAGGTTTCCCCTCTCCTGCCACTATTAAAGGACCAAGATGTTTGATTATTTAAAGCCTTATAATTAAAACTACCTCTACCTGACCAGTGAGTCAATACAAATTCATCCGCTAACTGAGCGGCACTACTCAATTTCACACTTTTTACCTCCTCCAGGTGAACTCTCAGCTCCCTGCTACAGGCCTTCTTAAACTCTTCAAGGAGCAACAGTTCATATAACGCAGCAAAAGTGACTATCTGACGACTTTTCAGCCAGTCGTCGAACTGTTCCTCCTTGACATGTGCAAACTCCATGAAAGACTGTGCAGGGTGTTTCGTATAGTTGTGAAACCGGAGGCGGTAGGCCTCAGGGACCAAGTCGTAGAATTTTAAGATTAAGGCTTTTACCTTATGTTAATCCCGAACTGCTCCCTCCTCCAAGGCATTATACACCCGCATTGCCTTGCCCACTAACCTACACTGTATTAACATGG
>NC_090725.1:198419658-198422158 GCF_036898095.1 Palaemon carinicauda
CCTCACCTTCGAATTTATGTCCAGTGGCCATTTTGCTTGTATTAGTGTTCGTTCTTAAATGCATCTGTCCAGCAGCCATTCTGCTTGTATTAGTGTTTCTTCTTAAATGCATCTTTTCTTTGCCTTCTGCCTCACGTCCAGCTACCATTCTACTTGCATTAGAGTTCCTTCTTAAATGCATCTGCTCTTCCTTTTCTGCTTTATGGCTGGCTACCATTCTACATGTATGAGTTTTTCTTTGTTCTTCATCCTGTGTCCCATATCTTACTTAACCTAGTCCTTGTCTAATTTACTTTTTTCAATCTTTCGCTAAACTCTAATTCTAAAGACTTGGTATTGAAGATCATAGTTCCTGAATATTTGAATGATTCTACTCATTATTCCTTTCTTCTTCCAATGATATTTCCTCTTCCATTGCATATTCCATTCATCATCATCTCTGTCTTCTTTTATTTATCTTCAGCCCAACCTCGTGTGATATTTCATGCATTCTGGTAACCAAGCATTGCAAATCCTGTTGTGTTCTGTTAACATGGACAGCATCATCAGCATACTCTATGTCTGCACAATTCCTATCACCAATCCAGTCCAATCCTTCTCTACCATCTCCAAATGTTCTGCTTATTACAAAATCCATAAGGATGATAAACACCATAAGGGATAACACATTCCCTTGGAGTACTCTGCTGTTCACTGGAAATTCATTTGATAAGACTCCATCAACATTAGGTTGCACTTGCTATGCTCATGAACAGATTTAATCACTTTACATATTTAAGAGGAATTCCATAGTAAAACAGGACTCTCCAAAAAATTCGTCGGTGCACACTATCAAAGGCTTTTTCATAATCAACAAAGGCCATCAAAAGTGGATTTTTATATTCTACACATCGCTGTACAACATGTCTCAATATGAAAGTTTGGTCAGTGCAACTTCTACCTTTTCTAATTCCTGCTTGTTCATTACGCAGCTTTTCATCAATCTTTTCATTTATAATACTTTATTGTTAAGTATCGCTCTCATCACTGTCACTTTGACCTTCTAGCACAGTCTTGTACCACACGTGTTTCTGATAACAGAACCTGTTTAAGGCTCCCTTCGCATGTAATGATATGTTTTAAATTTTGTGATATTCTTGCTCATAACTGCTTATATATAAGCTCTTTATCTGTTAAATAAAGGTTATTTGCACTCACTTTGCCTTTCTGTTAACAACCATCTCGCACAGTGATGAACCTCGAAGTGCTCAGCTCCTCACCGCCTTTTCTAATCTACCATAGTTACGCCCTACCCTTCTTATGATGCTGCTCACTAAGGTTGACTCTGCTTTGGTTTTGGTCGTCCTCAGGGAAATGACCAGTATTTCCCGATTGCAACCTGTCAAAGACGGCTCTCCTCAGGAAGTAAACATGACGGGGTCATTCTAAGCCTCCTAATGTTCACCTGGTAGCTGCTAATGAATCTGAGACTCCCACCCCTGGGGACGAGACATGTATACTATCCTTCGTGAACACCAAACACCAATGGAAATTTCTCATTGCTGATAAACCTTGCCGCTACTTGATGCAGATTTCAGTGCAAATTTCCACCTCCTGGTTGATGTATCGCATCGATGATTAGTGAACGTGGACTCATACTCAATGACACCTCTTCAACCAAACCATTACGATCTTGCACTACTCACCAGCGCACCCATGGAGGCCTATGACCACCACCTCGTGTCGTACCCTGAAGTCTTCTATCCTGAACTTCACAAAATACCCATGGTATCTACCAACCATAGTGTTTATCACTATATCAAGACAATGGAGCCCCAGTGCTCACCAGATTCAGGCGTCTGGTCCCGGATTGTTTGTTAGCCACTGAACATTTGTTCGCCAAAATGGATGAAATGTTCCTTTGCTAAAAGGTCTTAACCCCATGGTCTTCACCCTTACACATTATTCTGAAGAAGGATGGCTCCCTATGCCCTTTTGGGGGTTATAGACGTCAGAACATACACACATAACTGAATCACAACCCCTTCCCATACATCACTGATGTTACCTCCTACTTGTACAAAGTGAAGGTTTTTTCATCGGTTGACCTCTTGAAGTGGTATTATTTAAGTGCCCATGAACCCATAAAACATCTCCAAGACCGGCATCACCACCCCTTTTGGTACGTACAAATTTGATTACTCCTGTTTTGCCGTTCGTAATGCTGGGGCGGCTTTTCAGTGCCTCAGGAATGGCATCTTAGGGGAACTCCTTTTCTGCTTATGTTATGTGGATGACATACTTACGTTCTCTGCCTCCAAAGAGGAACACCTCCATCACCTACGCATCGTTTTCGCCCGCCTATAAAAGAACGACCTTTTAGCCCAGTATGACAAGTGTACCTTCAGGGCTAATGAAGTATTGTCCTTAAGGCACCGCATCGCTCGTGAGAGCATTCAACCCCTCCCTGAGAAGGTAGCAGAAAGTCAGAACTTCCCTAAGCTCTCAACTGTTAAGGCAC
>NC_090725.1:198432158-198439658 GCF_036898095.1 Palaemon carinicauda
AAGAGCGAAGACTTTCAAAGTCCATTAGTTGGAAGAAGTTCAGGGAAGAGGCAACCTTCCTAGGATCATAACCTGCGGGTGTACTGTCAGGATCCGCTCTGCGAATGAAGTAGGTGATCTTCGCCCGTAGTTGTTTAAGTGACAAGTTTGACCGCGATGTTTCTCCTTTAAAGAGTTGTCCTCCTCCGAAATCTGAAGTTCTGCGAAGATAGACCTTTAGACTCTCCACTGGACACAGAAAGGCATCTTCCTTCAGAGGGCAGATTCTCCAGGGACCCCATCTCTTTGTGGGTAACTCGTTCTTAGCCAGAAACGTTGGGTCAGGAAAAAGGGTGAGCTCGCCCGTGTCAGCGAAGCGGATGTGGCCCCCTTCCCTAGATAATGCCACAATTTCACTAATTCTAGCCACTGAGGCTAAAGCAAACAAGAAAATAACTTTCTGGGTCAAATCTTTCAGAGGGCAAGTTTCATTGTCCAAGCTTGAGGCAAAATGTAGCACTTTGTCGAGAGACCATGAAATAGGTCTAAGTCTAGCGCAGGCCTTCGGCACATTACTAAAGATTTCGTTGGACAAGTCTATTTGGGAGGCATAAAGCAAGGGTCTTGTCAGAGCAGATTTACACGTAGTGATCGTGTTGGCTACTAAACCTGTTCATGAAGGTGGATAATGAAGGAGAGGCAGAAATCCATCGTGATTTCCTTTGAACTCTTTGCCTTGACAAATGTTACCCATTTCTTCCAAGATAACTCGTATTCCCTTCTGGTAGATTTTAACTTATATTCCTTCGAGATTCCAAACCTTTTCTTTACAGCAAGGGAGAGAAAATCATGAGATGAAAGGCTCTGGTTTTCTGTGGTGAAGCGAAGACAGTCGACTTCTGAGTTTGGCGAGACAGAACTGGATCCAGCAGTGGAATCAGCTTCGGTTGTAATTCCAGAATCAGGGAGAACCAGTTGCTCCTGGGCCACTTGGGAGCCACTAGGGCTGCCATTCCTTGAAAGGATCTCATCTTGGTGAGGACCTAGTCCAGGGACATGGTGTCCACTGCTTCCGCACAAGAGTCCTCGTACAGGGCCACGTATCGAGGAAGTTTCTTGTTGTCGCTCGTTGCGACGAGATCGATCTGCAGTTCTGGGACTTAACATAAGATGAAGGAGAATGATTCTGCGTCTAAGGACCATTCCGACTCTATCGGGGCTGTCCTGGATAGAGCGTCCGCCGTCACATTGCGGAATCCTTGGAGGTGAACTGCTGATAAGTGCCATCTCTTCTTCTCTGCCAGGTGTAGGATGGCTAATATCACATTGTTGAGTTGAGGCTATCGTGAGCCTTGACGATTTAGACATCTGACCACCACATCGCTGTCCAACGTCAGTCGCACGTGGGTTGAGGGGCAAGGAGATAATCTCTTCAGTGTGAGGAAGACTGCCATGGCCTCCAAGATGTTGATGTGAAACGTCTTGAACAGGAGGACCAAGTTCCTTGAGTCTTGCGTTGATGGGAGTGACCACCCCATCCTTCCAGCGATGCCTCCGTGTGGATGGTAACTGAGGGTGGAGGCAGTTGTAGAGGTATTGACCTCTTGAACTTGCTGGCCTCCGACCATGGCTTGAGGAGTGATCGAAGCCGAGACGGGAGTGGTCTCTTGAGATCTCTTTGAGCGTTTGATGCGTATCTTCTCCAGACTCCTGATGCATCTTTTAGCTGCGCTTTTAGCACTGGGTCTGTCACCGAAGCGAACTGGAGGGAGCCGAGCACACGCTCCTGTTGACGTCTTGAAATCCATTTGGATTTTAGGAGTCTCTTGACAGACCTCACTATTTCTCTCCTCTTCTTTAATGGAATGGAGAGACGGTGTGACTGTAGGTCCCAATGTATACCTAACCATTGGAACTTTTGAACTGGAGATAGTCGAGACTTTTTGGCATTGATCTTGAATCCTAGATGTTCCAGGAATCGAATCAGTTTCTTGGATGCTTGCTGGCATTCCGTTTCCGATGCTGCCCACACCAGCCAATCGTTCAGGTAGGCCATTACCTGAACACCTTGTAGGCGTATTTGTTGAATGGTAGTCTCTGCAAGCTTCGTGAAGACACTTGGGGCTATGTTGAGCCCGAAGGGCATGGCTCTGATAGTGTACTTTCTTTTCTAAAGCCAGAATCCTAGGTAGGAGGAGATCTGGCGATTCATCGGAATGTGCCAGTAGACGTCTACCATGTCTATTGAGACAGTGTATGCCTTTTTGGGCAATAGGGCCCTTATATGCTAAAGGGTTAGCATCTTGAACTTGTTGTTCTCGATGAACTTGTTGACAGGAGACAAGTCCAGAATGACTCTGAGTTCGTCTGAGTCTTTCTTGGGAACACAGAACAGTCTTCCCTGAAACTTGATGGACTTTGCTCTCTTGATTACCTTTTTGTTCAAGAGTTCTCGGACATATTCTTCCAGAATGAGGGTGAAGTGCTGAAGGGATTGTGGAAAAACAGCTCCAGCCTAGTGCCTTCTTGACGAAGTTGTGGGCCCAGGGATCGAAGTTCCAACGATCCTGGAAGAGACGGAGTCTTCCTCCTACCGGAAGCAACTCATTGCTTCTTGTTTCTGGAGGGCTTGCCTCCTCAACCGCTTGCCCCCCTTCCTCCTCTCCCTCTGGAGGGACGTCTAGAGAAGTCTCTTCCTGAGCTTCTGCCCCTGGCAAAAAAGGTAGTAGACTGCCTCTCATAAGCCGGGGTGAAGGCTGGTGACTGAGTCACCACTTGCTGGGGAACCAGCTGGAAGGTGGGTTAGGCTTGTGCCACTAGCTGTGATATTGCGGTCACGGGAAGTTGTCGTTTTGGTGGGCGAGGTAGTAACCTTGGTCTCTTGGATGTCTTCTTAGGCTGGGGACCCTTACCCGGAGAAGACTTCCTCTTTGTCGACATGCCCCACTTCTGGTGAAGGTTCCTATTCTCCGTGGTGGCCTTATCGACAATCTCCTTGACCAAGTCGCAGGGGAAGAGATCTTTTCCCCATATGTTGGAAGAAATCAACTTCCGAGGTTCGTGCGAATACGAACTCCCTGTACGCCTACCGTGCTCTGACGAAGCTATAGAAGTCTTGGCAAGGACCATGAACATGTCCGGGGTCCTCTGTTCCCCGCCATTGTCTCCATGGAGACCTGGAGAGAGAGAGAAGCAGCCAGTCTCTCTTTCGTATCCTGTTCCCTACGCACAAGGAAATCGGATAGCTTGGGGAGATTTTCGTTGAACTGTCGTCCAGCGATGTCGGCCTCCAACTTCCCAACCGTGAAAGTCAACTGGATATCCTTCCAGTCTTTGTCATCAGGTGGCAGAGCTAAGGAGAGGGGCCTACACTCCTCTAGGGTAGGACAAGGTTTCCCCACTTCCACTGCCTTCAGTACTGCCTTGAAGGATATTTCCGCGAAGGGAAAAACCCATGGTGTTGTGAGCAAGAAACGATGGGTGCTTCTTGCTTAGGGCTGGCACCTTGGAATTGGTGTAGCCCCTTTCCTTCAGGCAGCCGGCGAACAGCGCCTGAGCCTTGGAGTGGTCGAAGAGAATGACCTCCTTTCTTCTTTGGAAGTGGGTTCCGTCTTGAGACGAACATAGCAGTCAGGGTACGAATCGAAGTTCGTCCAGAATTCCACATCTTCAATGGGGATGACGCCTAGCTTGTCCGACATGACTATCTTCCCATTGGTGATAGGCATGTACTCAGCATGCTTCCAAGGGTTAATCTCCGAGCAGGAGGGAAGATCCTTGACGTTGAGCCTCTTCTGAGACCCTCGTTGAAGCGACAGGCGGAGAATCTCCATCTTAAACTCCGCGTCCCTCTGCTTTATCTTTTCATCGAAGATCGCCATCATGGTCTGAATCGCAGCCATAGTTTCGTCCGACTTCGTAGGCAAGGGAGTGGACGAGGTAGAAGGTACCGGTTCCGGGGCAGGAGTCGACGTCACAGAACGGATGGCACGTCCTCTTCTTCGGACTCTGGAGCCACAGTAGACTCCTCTTCTCGGCCATCAGCCAGAAGGTCCTTCTTGGTTTCTTCTGACACCTCTGACATCCTCTCATCTTCGATGTGGATGTCTTTCATTGCATCTGAGACATCTGAGTCGATCGTCAGCTGGATGCATGGGATCTCAGGGTGAGGTTGAGGGATTACAGCATCCGCATATGCCTTAGGAAACAGCAAGGCCCTCATGTGCTTGCTGGTAAGATGAGGCCCCGTGGCGTTCTTCTGGAAACCACGCACCAATTTGCGTAGTTTCTCCCGAGCGTTATCTCTTGACTCCGCAGACTGGGGAGTCTCAAATCCCTCACGTAACAGGTCTTTGCACGTGGTGCACACCTGTGGGTCCCAATACTTCAGAGAACCCTTCGTGACGGAGCAGCGGGAGTGCGTACGGCACCCTAGATGCCCGTAGAAGTCCCTGCGATGCATACTGCAAAAGACGCTCTCGCACTGGACGTACTCCTGTAAAGAAAAGAGAAAAATATGAGTACAATGAAGTCTATCACAGTAGACTTAAAATCATATTAATTATACAATTGAATCCTTTCTTATTGTAAGCTTAGGATAGGTTAGCTGGAAAAGAATTAGGAAAGACACATACTTGTGAATCCCGCCCAGCCAATTGCTGTGACCCTTCTCACTATTAATCATAGGACGTCATTGTAGGAGGTCTGATGGAAGATATTGATCCAAGGGAGAGGATAGTGTAAGCAACATATACTTCCAGGAAGTTAATAGTGAGAATTGGAGGGGTTGATAAACAATCAGCATAGTGGAGAGGGGGAGGTCAGTCCCCATCCAGGTAGGTCTCAACATGGGACAGCGCTTGGATGCACAGAGTATGTTGGAAGGATATCTATTGTATAAGTGTATACTATAGTTTTTTTGTCTGAAGTATATCTTAATACTACAGATGTACTGGCTATTGTATATTCTCATACAACAGACATTGCCGGCATGTCGCCGGCAAGGCTAGTACTTAGGATAGCCCATCTGGCACAGTCATCAATATAGTTAGGTTAGCAGCTCGCCGGCATGTCGCCGGCAGAAAGCACGCAGCCCCAGACATCCTTTAATGTGGCTGGGTAGTGGAGAAGCCCTCTGCAATGTCGGCGGTCTGCCAAATTGCCGGCGACCCTAAAACTGTTGACGGCATGACGGCAGTTAGCGGGCCACCGGCTGGAGGCACAGCAACTCAGTCATCTTATGATGTGACTGAGTAGTGGCCTATGCATATACTGCCGGCAACAGAGCTGTGATAGGTTGGCGACCGGCAATCAACGAAGTGATAGTACCAGTCCATAGAGAGAGAGAAAGCAGTGAGTGAAGGAAGATGAAAGGGTGGCGGCACGTCACCCCAACTCTGCCTTCCTCTAGAAGGAGGGTTCAAATGGAAGGGGAGAGCACGGTAGTGATCAAGCTTCCATCCATTCGCAGCCATACCGCTGACAGTCCGACGGGGGGCAGCAGATGGCAGTCCAAGGGAGGACCGAAGAACACTCTAAGGTACAGAAGGCCTCTGCCGGCAGTTAGGCTAGCCGAAACAGCAATCCCATAGCAACATATGCTAGTGGGAAACTGAACGATTAGACCAAACAGGCAAAGGACCTAGCTAGTCCTACGACCCGTCGGCACTCGGTGGGACTGTAGGATAGCGGACAGGGGTGTAATGGCTAGGCCATCACCAAAGGACAGATAGAGGTAAGGCCAAGGGTTCTGTGAGGGGAGGGAGAGGAGCCAGTGTGAGCCGGTCCCCATTAAGCAACAAGGGAAGTCTGTTTCGGTACCAACGTTATCCCAGGTGTAGGAAGAGTACAATCTCCAACCTAGGGTAGGTTAGTGTAGTGAAGGGATGGTTTACAAACCGTCCCAAGCTATAAGGAAACAGAATACCCATGATGTCTAAGCTAGGCCAAAGGATGCTCATATCCTTCAGTTCCAAAACTCCAAACACAGGACTAGTCGCTAGACTACAGGGCGAATTGGGTCCCAGACCCCTTCAAGTGCAGTCTAGGGGGGCAAGGCCCCCTATGCCTACCAGCCAGGTCCAAGTAGGAGAATACATTCATCCTAAGGGGGGAAGCTGGAGGCACATGACGGGTACTCTGAGGTTCTGACCCAAACTCAAACTCATCAGCAATGGTTTGGAAGGGGGACAGAAAATCCCTAGACTAACCTTAGCAGAATAACAATTCGCGGCAGTGATGGCTAGGGTTGTAACCTTGGGTTACCCACAGAGGGAGGAAGAGATTACCTTATACATAAAGGTAACCGGGGATATTGTGTGAAAGTATACTATTGCCACTAGGCTTCTAGCCTAGTGGCATAGAGATCGACTACCAGATTTATCGAAACTCTATGGTATACGATCAGGGAAGAGGAAATCATATGCAATCTATATCTTATACCTATAATTGCCTAAAATCTTCATTAACGTTAATAAACACTCGGAACACATATATCATGCATGAAAGTATCCTAAGGCATCTACGCTAGGGGGCCTAAGAGAGATAATGGCTACACTTACGCCGAAACTAATGGATACTAACGGCATAATATAACTAATTCCTAGCAGTGAAGACTAAATAGCTAATTCGAGAGAAGCTATAAGACCAGGACAGTCGTTCTGGCTAACTAAATAAAGCATGCGTTGCGAACGATAGCGCCGAGGCACCTCCGGTCTAGGCAAGCGCTCTGGCACGAAAGCAAATCCTTATTATTTTGAGAAAACGTTACTTTACAGCTAAGGCTGCATTTATACGATAAAGGAGGTGAATACTCAACTTATCAGAAGGAGATGAAGCGGAAGATTGCGACATGATATTAGAAAAGAACTGAGAAAAAAACACCTGGTCAGGATGCTAGAGCGAAAGGAATGAAATGGCGGGCGGATGCTACATCATCCAAGATGGCGACGGGCATGACGTCATCCAAGTGCCCATAACAGTAACAGAGGAGGAGAACTTTGTAATGGCTCCTCCCATATCTTGCCACTTATTCCCCCTCGAAGCGTAAACGCTATGTGGGGTACAGATAGCTATGTGGCGTGTAAAGAATACTTCCCCTGTTATATTGCGATATCCTAAAAGGCAACTTTAAGGATATTCGCGCCAGAAGTTAGAATTCTGGAGACCTTTAGTTTAATTCTCTGGGAATATCCACTGTAGTCAAATATACCCTAGGAAGCTACTGAAGGAACCTTCCATCAGGACAACATGGCCTGAGCCCAAATATATATATATATATATATATATATATATAGAGAGAGAGAGAGAGAGAGAGAGAGAGAGAGAGAGAGAGAGAGAGAGAGAGAGAGAGAGAGAGAGACAATATAGTGCTATATCCTTTTCACAAATTTAGGAGAATTATAAATGTACTTTAAATTAACAGTTTCCATTCACAAGGTAACACATACAAATAAATACCACACATTGAAATTCCCTGTTGGCGTTACAAACATACTAAAAATCCTCACGTTTATGAGTAAA
>NC_090725.1:198447158-198467158 GCF_036898095.1 Palaemon carinicauda
TAAGGCTTGGGTCACACATCTGCTACTTAGGTCTGCGACTGGCTGCGATGTTAAAAGACAGACATATTTTTCACTATTGTCATTCTGCAACAAATTCCCCTTGAATATGCGCAAAATTTAGTGGGAGGGTTGCTCAATCTGTCATGCTACGCGGCAAGTTCTCGCAAGTGGTTAATCCGGTGGAGACCACGTTGCAAGCATTTTGGACTGTCTAAAACTGCGATCTTCCGCTGTGATGCTCGTCAGCTGAAAATCTTTGTAACAGACTCCTAGGTGAATCGTATATCACTGCAACTTAGCTAAGGTACCTTTGCAACAATTTCAGGTATGTACGACGGAATCGTTGTAGTATCTAGCGAGTATATGGAGCCTGCGATCAGGCAAGAGAGCATCACGACCACATGACGTTTCCCGCTTGGTTAAAAGCAGCGATCGAGAAATGCTCTGCCATAGTTTGCAGGTCATCCCACTCTGGTCACTATGAATGACATCAATGAAGAAAACGGACGTGAACAAATGAAATCTTCAATCATTATCCATAACTATAATAGAAAACAAAGAATATGAATTTATAAAAAATATATTGAATGGTCACTATGAATGAAATCAATAAAGAAATCAAACGTGAACTAATAAAATCTTCAATCATTATCAATGACTTAAATAGTAATTAAAAATATGAACAAATAAAAAATGTTAAGTGATCCCTGTGAAGGCAGTAAATAAAGAAAATTACCGTAAGCAAATAAAAAGCTGAATCATTATGAATGAGTTAGATAGAAGATAATTATTATAAGTTATTAAAAAGCATTACTATGCGTGTAGTCAATAAAAAAAAACGTGAATAGATAAAATGTGAAATCCTTATAAATAAAATCACGTTAAATGAAAAGAACTTAAAAGACACGTAGGAATTAATAATATGGATAAATAATATGGAGGTAGAGATCTGTTTTTATTTCTTTTGTCATTCGAACACTAGGTATATTACAAAATTTCAGCCAATGAGTGAAATAGTATGCTGCCAGGTCGGAAACCTCTCTTCATATACCTCCTTGGCCAATCGTTGTACACTCGCTGCCAAGACGAGTGATAATCGAGTGGCATTCTAAAGTCCTGGCAATAAATCTCACGGGAATCCACACTAGTCCCGATTAACTGCAGGCTTGATACCATGCTGAACGCAGCAGGCGGGGACTCGCATTCAAGTCTATCACACTAGCCCTCCAAAAGTTACCCATGTCCACAATTAAGCAAGTGAAAATCTATGTTTGAAGCGTGCGATAGCTCATTTCGACTTAAAATAAACAAACAATCGTTAGACATTTTACTATTTCTTGTTTTTTTTTAACATCACAGTGAGTCACATAGCTTAGTTGCAAATGTGTGACCCGAGCTTAAGGCTGGGGTCACGTATCTGCAACTAAGGTCTGCGACTCGCTACGATTTTAGAAAACCTCCATATTTTTCGCTATTCTACAAAGAATCCCACTCGAATATGTGCAGAATACCGAGGGAGGGCTGCTCAACCTGTCTCTCCACCCAGCAAGTTCTCGCACGTGATTAATCTGGTCGAGACCAAGTTGGGAACATTTTGGTCTATTCAAAACTGTGGCGACCTTCCGCTGCGACTCTCGTCAGTTACAAAACTTTGCAGAGTACTAGGTGAATCGTACTTCACTACGGCTTGGTAACGGTTCCTTTGCAACAATTGAAGGTATGTACGACGTAATCGTTGTGGTATCTAGCGAGTATATGGACCATGCGACCCGGCAACACAGCATCACGACCACGTGACGTTTACCACTTGCTTAAAAGCAGATACAGAGATGCTCTGCCACAGTTTGCAGAGCGTCGAACTCTGGTCACTATGAATAAAATCAATAAAGGCAACGAACGTGAACAAATAAAATCGGCAATCATTATCAACGACTTAAATAGGACATAAAGAATATGAATAGATAAAAAGATTTTAAATGGTTACTATGAATGAAGTTAATAAAGAAAATGAATGTGAATAAATAAAATGGGCCTTCGATATCAATGACCTAAATATAAATTAAAGAATATGAATAGATAAAATGATGTTAAACTGTCACTGAATGAAATCAATAAAGAAAGCGTACTAGAACAAATAAAATCTTCTATCATTATCAATGACTTAAAAAGAAAATAAAGAATATGAATAGATAAAAAGATGTTAAATTGTCACCGAATGAAATCAATAAAGAAAACGAAGGAGAATAGATAGAATGTGCAATTATTATCAATGCCCTGATAGAAAATAATGAATATGAACAAATAGAAAATGTTAAATGACCACTATGAATGAAGTAAATACAGAAACTTCCCTTCATATACCTCCTTGCCAATCGTTGTACACTCGATGACAAGTCGAGTGGCAATCTAGTGGCAATCGAGTCGTAATTGAGCGGTATTCTTAAACCCTCGCAATATATCTAACGGGAAGCAGCAAAAGTCCCGATTATTTGCAGGATTATCCCATGCTGAACGCAGTAAGTAGCGACTCCCTTTCAACTCTCCCTCCAACAGTTACCCAAGTCCAAAAATAAGCGAGCGGGAATCTAGCAGGAAACGAGCCACAGGTCGTTCCGACATAAAACAGCAGTACAATCGCTAGACTTTCAGCTATTTCTTTGATTTTTTAACATCGTAGAGCTTAGTTGCAGATGTATAACCCCAGCCTAAGGCACGTTAGTTCTGGCCAAAACCATTAACATTCAATGTGCAAGTCACGGTAAAGCCACTTCTATCTTGTACTGTGTTGTACTGTACATATGCATCTCCCATGGCTCTTTCTTCTTAATTCCTATCCAATATTATATACCTAAAACTTTGTAGGTCTTGCCTTAATCTTCCCTCCTTCATGTTTGTAAGTACTTTAGTCTGTAGATGACTATTTTCACCAACATATTGTCACCCATTTATCCATTCTGACCAACCGCTTTTAAATCGCTGTGGTCTATTGTCACTTCTCATTATTCTTCTATATTTCTCACCATATCAAACAGTACATCAGAACAGCCATGAACTTTTCTTTATTGCATTCACATTCGATGTTCGCACTTCCCTTTTATAAAGGGGTTGGCCCTATGATCTCTACATGCTTTCTCATCTTCGCTTCCACAAACAATTCTAATCATCCCTTTCTTTTGCACAAATTAAGCTACCTTTCTTGTTACACCTATGCTGTGACCTGCATTTGCTCTTCACTGAAATCTCCTTTTATATACAACGATGTTAATGACTTTATTTCAGTAATTGAATTTTCCATTATAAGTTGTAATATAAGTATTAGTAAACATTATTGATTCCTGGTAATTTACAAAGAGTGCTAATTTAAGTATGGAAAATATCCCAATATATATTAATTTGACTGGTAAGGTGTTCGAAAACCGTATCAATCAATTAATGATTTTTGAAATTATATCCATGACCATTCAATTATGTATTAACAACCATATTTTTTTTAGATATTTAGATTAATGATGTATTACAAGTAATCAATTTCTCCAGGATTTAGATAACCAAACAATCTTGTGTGTGTTCCTGAAGCATTGCGATCTTTAAGATATATAGGACAAGCAAATTATGATTGTTGCTAATGAGCAAATTCAATACATGGTATGAAATCCAATATCATACTTCTTGAATGGGTCATATATTGCTATTAATTCCTCTACTAACATTATGCCTTCATATTATTTGCTTTATAAAAGCAGATTGATCAACACCACTTTCGTTTCTATGCATTTTGTAATTCTAGTTTTCGTAAGACGGCACATTCATGATAATTGCTGCACATTTTACTTGCCTTAAGTAATCATTTCTTTTAATAACTTCTAAGAGAACAGTCGGATGAATATAATCCTTTTTCACAGCCCACTGTGATTTTTTTAGCATAGCGCAGTCATCATCATCCTCATCATCTCCTCCTACGCCTATTGCCACAAAGGGCCTCGGTTAGATTTCGCCAGTCGTCTCTATCTTGAGCTTTTAATTGAATACTTCTCCATTCATCATCCCCTACTTTACGCTTCATAGTCCTCAGCCATGTATGCCGGGTCTTCCAACTCTTCTAGTGCCAACTGAATGTTTGGTGAACTAATCTCTCTTGGGGAGTGCGAAAAGCATGCCCAAACCATCTCCATCTACCCTTCATCATGATCTCATCAACACTCAAGTAATCTCTGTTATAGTTTAATTTCTAATCTTGTCCTGCCATTCAAGTTCCAATATCCATCTGAGGGTTTTGGTATCAAATCTACTAAATCTATTGAAGATTGTTTCATTGTTATACTATGACGCATGTCCAAAGAGTAACACCGATCTCACTAAACTGATATATTGTCTGATGTTTATACGTAATGGCCATTTGTTTTCCCAATCTTACCAAAAAGTAAATAGTTGTGTCAGTTTCTCCTTGGAATTTAGGAGAAATT
This sequence comes from Palaemon carinicauda, assembly GCF_036898095.1. Taxonomy (NCBI): domain Eukaryota; kingdom Metazoa; phylum Arthropoda; class Malacostraca; order Decapoda; family Palaemonidae; genus Palaemon; species Palaemon carinicauda. The sequence goes on from NC_090725.1 coordinate 198,451,622, forward strand.
CCAGCAACGAAACACTTTAACGTCATGAAAACACCACTATTAAATCGCAATCACCCGTCTCAATTTTCTTTTTTTCTTCTTCTTAATTACCACCTTGCTTCCAGACCATTGAACATATATTTCAAATTTACGAGAGAACCGGGATGGTCTCGTGGATCTTGCATTTCAGGTACTGGCAAAGCCATTCTTTTTTTCGACAGTTTTCCTTTCCTTATTAGATGGATGTGACTAAAGCGGTTACTGTGCTGCTATAACGTTCAGTCAGTTATCGATTGATAGAATCAATTTTCTTTTTTCTGATAATAATAATAATAATATTAATAATAATAATAATAATAATAATAATAATAATAATAATAATAATAATAATAATAATAATAATTGTGGTGCTTGCTATCACCCTGTACTGAATCAGTCTACAACTATTCTTTAATTTGCATGCGGCAAAACATAGGACTATAGGTTCATCCAACAATTGACGTTGGGATAATGAGGTTAGGTTTGATTATTCTAGGTTACAAATCTATAGCCTAGACGATCCCTATGAACTGTAAGGGTTCATGATATAAGCTAAGTATAATCTAAGAACTAATGACGTACTCCCACTGTTACTAAGTCAGCATACTCAGCTCCTGTAATCCAAGGGAAACAACCATCTGGTGAATGCCGTAACTTGACTGTTGGTGAAAATAATATGCACAATAGGTTGAAAATAAATACGATGTATAAAATTTACAATAAAATATTGAAATTTAATAACAAAATTATATATCTCTTGGTTCATATATTCATCCCAATGAACACTAATTTTTAGCCCTTTAATGCTTTCAGAAAAAAAAAAATATAAACTGACAATGTGAGTTACTCTGAATATAAAGTAAACATCAAATAACTTGTTGAAGCCTTTCAAACAAAACAGTTATATTAAATGACACTGACGAGGTACTGGAATGTCAAAGAGATATAATATAGATTACAAAAGTGATTCCCACAGCTATTAGGTCTTAGAGTCGGAAATTGTGTCTATATTTTGTTTAAAAAAGAAAGAAAAAAAGTCTTTTAAAGACGAGAGACTTATATATAGCTGCTCAAACGCCTTCTCCCTATGGGAAAACAAAGGAATTTACAAACTATTCACGGTAAATAAGTTGAATCTTAATACTAATATAAATCGTTACACAATGACAATGTCTTTTCGTAAACTCAAATTAGCTTTACAAAAATGTTACTCTCCCTCGTGAAAAAGGAAGAAACGCAAGTTAGGTTTTATGATTAATGATGATAAAGTTATAAATCAAAGGCAAACCTAAGTCATAATAGACAATTTTAAAACAATATCAGGTACAAATTAAACATCTTTAAAACAAAGAGAAGTTTTTACCAACTCTGAATAACTTGAATGTTACTTTTGGATTACTCGAAAAAACTAGCTGAAACAAATAAAAAAGCTTCGAAACAGAAAATCATAATGGTTTCATATATCAAACAAAAATAAACTTTGTGGTTTCTTAAATCACACTTATAATAATAATAATAATAATAATAATAATAATAATAATACAATTGAAGATATAACCCATGGTCCAGTCTTAATGTATTAAAATTTAATAATGCATACGTTATCCTCTTTTAAGGAGGAATAATAAATGAATTTTAACTTAAGGTTATCAAGGTGCTGATGAAAACAAAACATATAGCGAAAAATATCGTAGAGGAGAGGGCATCGTGTATTTTTTTTTTTTTTTTTTTTTTTTTTTTTGTAGGCTATGAAAAGAATACTCAGTGCACGGTTTTAGCATTGAAATCAACATCACAATTCTAAAACAAGTCATTCTCGTCGTCAATGATGACTGGATCCACATTTTCATGAATATTATACATGTTCCAGCATTAGTTCTCAAACGCTTGAGATCGTTGAACCACTCCTGCCCAAATCCCTTATGGCGGGTACACATTTGGGATCAGAGAGCAATCTAAAATAATAAAATTATGCATGCATATACGTTTTATTATATTGGACTGCGATCATTCAGTCATTCTGCGTTGTTTTACGATTGATTTCTCATTTTTCTGGGATATATCCATCCATGCATCATTGCCGCGTATTTTATTAAAGTGGCTTGGATGGTATGCATTTAACAGTAAAGTCTTCTCAATAACATAAACTAGGGGATTTCTTCGTCACTCATATCAGACATGCTAGGCCTAAACGTACTGTAGTTAGCCTACACGAAGCTGAGTTGAGTAGACTCGGTGTAGCATATTCATATACGACCAATGCATCCGTCCACCCATTTTTTAATGTGTAATGTAAATTTTGGCCTGGGCACCGGCCACCCGTTGGGATACTACCGCTAGACGGTTATGAGGCCTTTTGACTGGCAAGACAGTACTACATTGGATCCTTTTCTCAGGCTACGGTTCATTTACCCCTTTGCCTATGCACACACACTGAATAGTCTGGCCCATTTATTACATATTCTCCACTGTCATCATACACGTGGCAACATTGAGATTAGCAAACTATTCTTCTAAATCCTAGGGGTTGACTACAACAGTGTAATAGTTCAGTGGCCACTTTCCTCTTGGCAGGGTAGAAGAGACTCGTCTGCTATGTTAAGCAGCTCCTCTAGGAGGACACGCTAAAATCAAATCATTGTTCTCTAGTTTTGGGTAGTGCCATAACCTCTGTACCATGGTATTCCACTCTCTTGGGTTAGAGTTCTCTTGCTTGAGGGTACACTCGGGCACACTATTCTATCTTATTTCTCTTCCTCTTGTTTTGTTAAAGTTTTTATTGTTTATATAGGAAATATTTAATTTAATGCTACTCTTCTTGAAATGCTTTATTTTTCCTTAAGTTTCCTTTCCTCACTAGATTATTTTCCCTGTTGGAGCCCCTGGGCTTATAACATCCTGCTTTTCCAAATAGGGTTGTAGCCTAGCAAGTAATAATGATAATAATAATTGGTGAGATGGAGCAAGCTGTGAGGAACGAATGTGTACCCATATTTAAGCGACGCAAAGCCTGGCTTCCTCCAGCCCCTCCTTCAAGAGGAAATCATGTAGTGTTTCATAAACCCCCAATCCCACTTGATGGCAGTAAGTTCTTGTGCAGAGGGAAAAGGACACTAGTAGTTATGCTTCCGGCACCTATTCTCTTGAGGACTGGCACTGAGGCCTATAGAAATGGGGGCAAATTTCTCAACCCACAATCAAAAGGGGTACACCAGGTACAATATCCCATGAATCACAGTGTACCTTCTGGCATGTACACCTTTGGTCCTCTGACTTCAAAAGTTCAGTGTTAGTTTAAAAGGGGGTGTGGAAGGACCAATCTATAATTAACCACAGATGTGCCGGATATGGTGGGGGGAGGAGGTTTCACCTGAAGAGTTTAAATCGGTTCTTGATTAGTTTTCTTCAGTTAGGGTAGAAATACGCACAGCGAAGTTTACATGGTTTCTTATTGATTAATGTTAAAATATTCAAACAGATGACGAAATGGTCAGATATACAATAGAGTTTGCAGTCACTGTTCCCTGCACACACACCGGTGATTTAATTGTTCTCTTCTGTCTTGGTAGCAGTAGTTGAGGTCCGTCTACAGCTTAGAATAGGGCAGACATTAACAAGGGCTGGGTCTTCTATCATTGATTTGGTGGAGTGAGGTTGCGAGGTCTCCTCAATGATGCGTCAATTGCCCACGGGAAAAGAAGTGGTGTCCTGTCTGAAATGAGCAAACACAAATAGCCCAGGGGCTTCAACAGAGAAAATAGCCCAGTGAGGAAAGGAAACAAGGAAAAGTAAAATATTTTAAGAACAATAACAAAATTGAAATAGATATTCCCCATAAAAACTATAAAAACTTTAACAAGACAAGAGGAATAGAAATAATATAAAAGGAAGAAAGCATCAAGGCTAGTGTTTAAGCTCTCTACTCAAGGACAGGCTATAAGTCTTTGCTAATCTGGATGGACAAAGTTCAGTAAAATGAACTTTACAAATGTTAAAATGTTTGGCTCTTGGCTGGATGAGTTTTGCATCTCGAAGAGGGTAGGAATTTAATGAAAGTCTTAGTGGGTGTCCGAGTATAAGTGGCTAATCCATAGAGTAGGGACTTAATTGAACACTTATTTTCATGGGTGTCAAAGGGCATATGACAAATGCAAAACACCTACGCAGGCTAAGGAAAAGAATGAGTAAAAGGGGGTTGGGAGTCATATGAGAAAGCATCGTGGGAATCAAATAATCTGACAATTAGCAACGCAAATATTGATATCAAAGTGCAACATGCCTAAAGAGAGGGATTGAAAAGTTACTCATTTCGGTACTAAACAAGGCTATGTGGGACTAAGATTATAGACATATACTTTGGTCTAAACCACATAATATAATGCAGGTATTAGTTATAATGAGTAAGAATATAATTTTATTAGCAGTACACTTATCATAAGGTTAGAAAGTACATATAGATACAAATGTTTGTGCATTCAAGGTTAATTATTTCATTACTCATCATGTGAGAAGATTATAGACATACACTTTGGTCTAAACCACATAATATAATGCAGGTAATAGTTATAATGAGTAAGAATATAATTCTATTAGCAGTACACTTATCATAAGGTTAGAAAGTACATATAAATACAAATGTTTGTGCATTCAAGGTTAATTATTTCATTACTCATCATGTGAGAATTCATATTATTTCTAGATTTGTTCAGAATCTCTGTAGCATTTTGAACATCTTACCAACGGGAAGAGGCAACGAAGGGCAAAGGTAGCGAGAAGTGTAGAAGATTCTAGAGCTCTTCCCCAGAGGGCTCCGACTCTTACCAGAGAATCTAAGATTGCCAAGTGGCGTGATGGCTGGGTGAAACAGAGGGCTGCCTAGCCGCAATGGTGGTCTGACTGATGGAGGGTCAGTGTAGCAAAGTGATTAGTTAGGGTATTGATGGCGGTTTGCCCATCAGTGGTCAACATAGTTTAGTAGTTGGTCAGTGCGTAGAGGGCTGGTCGGTGGCTGAGGCGGCATGACTGTTGACTGGTCAGCGTTGAGAGCTGACTGAGCTGTGTTCAGAGAATTGTGCTGCCACTCAGGTGGTGTGGCCGTCAGGCAGTTATAGCGGCATGGTGGCTGGTTAGAGAACAGGGAGCTGGTCGGCGGTTGAAGTGGCACAACTGTCAGTGGGCCAGAGCAGAGAGCTGACTGGGTAGAGTTCAGAGTATTGGGAGGCGGCTCATAAGCTATGTCCATCGTGCAATCATTACGACATGGAATCAGATTAGAGAGCAGAACGCTGGTCGGCAGTTGAGTCTACACTAATGTTAGCAGGTCAGCACTGTGAACTGACTGAGCCGAGTTCAGGGGGTTGGGTGGCTGTTGAGCTGTCAACACGTCATGGCAGCTGATTAGAGAGCAGAGAGCTGGTCAGCGGCTGAGGTGACGTGACTGTTGGTGGGTCAGAGCATTGAGCTGACTAGTCAGAGTTCAGAAATCTTGGTGGTGACTCAGGGGGTGTGGCTGTCAGGTGTTCAACAAAGCAGGTTAGAGCTAGTTAGAGCATTGAGTTAATTGAGTTGAGTTCAGAGGACTGGATGGCCACCCAGGCAGTATGGCCGTCGGCCTGTCAACAGGGTTTAGTGGCTGGTTAGTGAGTAAAGAGATAGTCCGCAGCTCAGGCGGCACGACTACTGGCGGGTCAGCGCTGTAAGCTGACTGAGCTGAGTTTGGAGGATTTGGTGGCTGCTCAGATGACGTGGTAGTAGATTAGAGTGTAGAGAGTATGTCAGCGGCTAAGGCAGCATGACTGTTGGTGGGTCAGCGCTGTGTGCTGACTGAGCTAAGTTCAGAGGATTGGGTGGTTGCTCATGGGGCATTGTTGATGGGCAGTCCACGCCGCATAGTAGCTGGTTAGAGAGTAGAGAGCTGGTTGGTAGCCGAGGTGTCTTAACTGTTGGCTGGTCAGCACTGTGAAGTGACTGGGCAGAGTTCACAGGACTAGGTGGCTGTTCATGCGGCATGGCTGTAGGGCGGTCAATGTGGGATGGTGGCTGGTTAGAGAGTTGAGAGGTGGCTGGTAGCTGCCAGATGCAAAACAACCATGTAGGCTAGGAGAAATTTAAGTCGAAAAGGTTTACTTTACGAGAAAATAGGCAGCATTCTTAAGCACATTAATCCCCTTCAGGATTTCAAGCTTCAGGAGTCGTCCAAGAAAGCAATGTATACGATCATGGGGCGTCGATCAATCTTTCAATTAGCTTTACGACTATTGATATCAAAGTACAACATGCCTAAAGAGAGGAATTTAAAAGTTATTTATTTTGATATTAAACATGGGTAAATGGGACTAAAGATTATAGTCAAGCTGCACATGCACTTGGAGTTGTACCCGAATAATATAACGTAGGTAATAGTTATAATGAGTAAGAATGTAATTTTGTTAGTAGTAGTCCTATCATAAGGTAAGTGAGTACATATAGATAAACAGGTTTGAGCATTCAGTGTTAATTAATTCAATACATGTGAGAATTTGCATTATTTCTAGATTTCTTTGGAATCTCTGTAGGATTTGGAACAGACACCTTGATGGCCCCACTGACTTATGACATCTTGGCCCCAAAATACAGGAATGAGTTAGGAACAAAACCATCCGCAGCAACTGTTGCAAACCACTCACTCTCTCTGGGTAACATTTGACGACTATATGTAACACTGGAGGTAGGCTGACAGCTATCCATCTATTCCTTGGTTTGATTCATGTTGGTTATGAACCAAGTTTCATCCACGGAAGCTTCCTCTGAGTGTTAGTGGAGCGGCATGAGAGCAGTGATCCTGTGGCATCCAATGTCTAAAGACTCCTTCCTTGGTAATATTCTATGCTGGAAGGTTTTGTAAAGAAACTTGTAGAGCTTACTTAGAATGGCACCGATGGTGAAATTGTCAAAGATGAGTTAGGTGATTGTGTTTGATGGTGCCATAGCCTGAATCCTGATCCTCTGGGGCATTATCATTTGCACTGTCTACACCCTTATTGCTACGACTTCAGCTACACGATCATGTGGCCTGTTTGAAGAAAGTACAACATGAGTGCGTTATATCCCACATAAACAATAAAATGTTTTTTTATGGCCTTCAAAGTATGATAATATAAAATTTAAAGGTTTTCATGTTGTCGTTTTAGATGGATTTGGCCACTCTTATATAATAAGCATATAAGCTCATTACTAAAAGATACAAGTGAGTACATAAAGGAATGTATGCAACGGGAAAAAAAATTGCAAGGGAAAATAGTATGATTGGGGTCAAGAATTCCGGTACAAAATACTTCAGACTATTTGTAGTGATGCATATTGGATATATTTTGACAAATGCATCCTCATAACATAGTTGCACAGTTGAAATGGTTAAAAATTCAATTGTCCATGACGCTGCAAACATCATGAAATGCACTAAAGTAAAATTCATAGATTTATGAAGCTAAGATATTATAAACGGGGGTGTTTATTGTCATTAACAATTACTATATAATACAATTTACACTTTATTCCAATACAAATTAGGATATAAAACTTATGGTGAAACTGTTCCTCTATTTAGAATAGTATTGCCGTTTGTTTTAAGTTTAACCTTACATTAATCCATAGCCTGAATAATTGGTGAAATTCATATCTATGTCACTGCACATCAAACACTTACCTATTCAAAGTGATCCGTAAACAAATGGTGATATTATTGTTACGTATGGTGACAAGTCTCAACGCAAATGAATTACAATAACCTCGTGGACAATTACCATACATGCCATCCTATGACATCCGATGCTTGAAATATCTGTTTCAAATTTAATATGGTCTTCCATACTTTTCCTCTTTCCTGATATGTCTTTCCTCTTCTCCAAAATCCAGAATGGTTTTTGGAACCGTTGGTGAGAGGGAATCTCCTTTTGAATGAATAGACCAATATCTGATGTCCTACCGTAACCTGTCTGTTGAAACTCTTCATACCAAACCTTTTCTTTACTTGTCCTTGACTTGTTTTCACGTCTTCTAAGGAAAATCTCCTTAACTCGCTGATACGTTTCATCAAATTCTTGATGTTTTTTCCATACTTTTCCTCTCCTTTCTTCCATTTTTCTGCTAGTATTTCAATTGGTCCTCGTACTTTTCGTCCAAATACCATTTCATTCGGGCTACATCCCATGCCTTCTTGATAAGAATTACGTACCTTGAATAACATCAACGCTAGTCTGATGTCCCATTCATTCCCCGCTTCGTTGCAGAACTTTAAGATAAATTTCAAAGTTTGATGGAACCTCTTTATTGCACCTTGGGTTCTGAATGATAAGCAATTTATAGCTGATGATTCACATCCAACAGTTTCATTACGTCTTGAAATAATTTTGATGTGAAATTCATTCCTCGGTCACCTTGAACAATTTCCGGTATACCAAACTTAGTAAAAATGTCTAGTAACTTCACGATGATTATTTTGGCACTGATGTTACTGACGAGTATGGCTTCTGGGTATCTCGTCACTGGACACATTAAGGTTGACATATATTCGTGACCCTTTTTCGTCCTTAGTAAAGTTCCCACAATGTCAATCATTACCTCGCTGAAGGGTTCTCCTCGCACTTCTATCGGGTATAAGGAAGCTTTCTTAATCTTCTTGTTCAGCTTTCCAGCCACCTGACATACGTGACATGCACGGCAAAACTGGCTCACGTCCTTATGCATGCCAAGCCAGAAAAGGTGTTTCATAATCTTTGTCGTCTTCCTTATTCCCATATGTCCAGTCTCGTGCAATACAGTGATCACCACCTGTCTTCTGAATGGTGTAGGAATTGTCATCTGTCGATAAATCCCCTGTTTGGCATTCCAAGGGATATCAGTAGGTCTATACTTCCTCATAAGCATACCATCCTCAAGATAATAACAGGTCGAAGACTGCTCAGTCTTCGTCTCCTCCACCACATGGTAAATAACTATTAATGTTCAATCCTTCAATTGCAATCCTATCAGCCTTTTCCTACTCACTTATCCAACTTCTATCATTGAGTTTTCTATTTCTTCCAGGTCCATTTCTTCTTTGTCACCTTGTCCGCTCTTTGGTCGTTCCTCTTTGCTCGGGCTTACTCGGGAGTTCTCCTCTTATGTACCATTGAGGAAATCCTCTTCATCGGAAAACAAATCCTCTAAATTCCTTGCTCCTTCGAGTTCCTTTCCTTCTTCAGCAGCCACTTTCTTTGTCATACTCCTACTCATCACAAAACTAGGAAACAGGTACGGATAATCCTTCTCGAGTTCAGTCGTAGGACTTGCATGACAGTTTCAAACAGCAAATAGGGGTAACTTCTTCACATCCTATTCCCTTCAAAATAACCGAGTCTCCCGTGAGAGACTTTTTTATCAATGGGTGTATTCCTCGTACCACCACACTATGGTTACAGCTTGTGTCACGCAATATCCTGACCAGGGTTTCCTTCTAACATACCTTCATAAATATATGGTTTAAAGGTATCCACTCTGTTTAGGTTTGTCCTGTTCGTCATATAAACGTTGGCTGGTTTATTTTCCTCTTCGACCTTTCCCGATTGTTTCTTCATCTTTATATTCTGTGAAGTTGAATTATCCTTAATCACATGGGTGAATGCTTTCGTTGGCTCGACCGCCATTCCTTACTGATATGGCCTCTCTTCCCACACTTAAAACAGACAATATTAGACTCCTGCATATCTTTCACGGTACTTTAAGTAGAATGATTCGACGATTGTTGCTGTGGCAGTCCCACATTCTGCTTAGGAATAGCACCAGAGCTACTTCCACTATAACGGTTGAACTTGTTCATGGAGATATCACTGAACTGGTTTCCATTATTCGGCAAAACCTTGACTCTTGGTTAGAACGACAGTTGAAATTGCATGCCCAAGGATGGTTTGCGACTAATAATATTATAATTTTCACTCAGCAAAGCGGCTTATCAAGTTTTCTTCACCTCTCTCTCTCTCTCTCTCTCTCTCTCTCTCTCTCTCTCTCTCTCTCTCTCTCTCTCTCTCTCTCTCTCTCTCAAATACATTCAAATATGTTCAGGAATTCTTCGTAGATACTATTCTAGTATTATCATTTCTTTTAAATCAGCCATCTCCCTTACTTTAGCTGCCTTTATTCATCTTTTATAACATCGCTGTACCTAATGAGCATAATCTAGGGTAGTCATTTGTCGTCCTTCTACAAACTTCGGAAATTTTCCTTATAATATTCAGGGGTCATCTGATACAGTTGCAACATGCTCCTCTTCCCTTCTTGATACTCCGTCCTCTAGTCCTGAGATAAGGAAAGGTATGCACTACGGCCCTTCCCAATCAATACACTATGCAATAACACAGCCCATTTATCATCTGGCCATTTCATTGTCGATGCTGCTGTTTCAAAAGGATCAAAGAACTCATCTGAAGCCTCTTCTGTGAACTTTGAAATTAACCCATAGACATACGACACATTAAACACTGGATCCTGCTTACCAAGGATCGTCTCTCCCTGTATTGTCAACTATGCATGGGCGTTCAAAAGCTCAAACTCCTGCACATGCCGTGCAATCTCTCTTGCGTCTTCCTTTTCGTTTTCTTCTTTCACACATCGTTTTTCTTCTTTCTCTTCTTCTTCTCGTCCTGTCATCATCTTCAACTTAAGCAAATTCTCCTCCGCTGCAATTCGTTGAATCTAAGCCTCAACATCCCAATCTGCTTCCATGCCTTCAGTTGCGAGTCAACTGGTCCTTGCTTCACTAAAAATTCATCCCCAGCCTCATGTAACAATTCACGAGCTGTTACAATACTTTCTTCCGACAACATTCCCGAATATATCAACGTTTGCAAGGCTAGACACTTAATTTGGGCATTAATCATTCCACTTGTGGTGTGGCTACCACATGCCATTAAAATAGAGAGCCCCTGAGCTTGAATTACATTAGCTTCTGACAATTCCTGGACATTTGGGTTATTCAAAAACTCTTAGATACTAAACAGTGCCATCTTGTTCTTAAAAAGTTAATTTTATACTTCTCCAAAAAATATATCCTTACAATATACAAAATCCTATCAACCCTGTACTATTCAAACCCTTAATCAAAGCACGGCCCTGTTATCACCAACATTTAAAACAGACTCGCCCAATTCTGAGGGTCTGGGCACCAAAAATATATTATAAGATGGCTCCCCGGTCTGGGCACCAAAAATATAGTATAAGATGGTCCTGTGTCTGGGAACCAGACAAGTAATATTATATCTATTACGGCTGGCAAGCTATACGACCTCTTAAGTTCCAAACTCACCTCTTTACTTTTCCTTTAAATCTGTTACACTTGGAAATATTAATACCCGAACTCTGAAACAGTTATATAACTCCCAGACAGCAATATGTAAAAGACTGAATATTCAAAGGTCTCTTGAGTACACTCAAACAAAATTGGGTAATCATTCTTACGATCTATTTAAACTAACTATTACTACGATTCTTTAACAGGGGTACAAGCGAATACTAATCTCAACACTGGTGATTGGAATAATACTCTTTACAAAAATATATTCTATCTAAATTACAAGACTTTGAATGAATTTACATAAAAAAAATCACTCGAAATATCAAGTCTGAACAAAACTTAGATGAAGATAAAATGCTACAATCTGAAAATTACATAATTACTTGACTTGAAATATTAAAACTGCAGAAGCAAAAAGAATAATACTTATGAAAATTATACAGTTACTTGTTTCACTTGAAATTAAATCCGAATACAATATTTAAGTTTGTTACTTAATGGAAATAGATAACTAGATCACGAAACAACATATACCTTCCACCTTACTACAGGGCCAGTTACAAAATTTTAAGATATTTTTTATAAGTACTCACTATGTTTACAAAAACCCGTCACACCAAAACTTTAATATTTCACTGAATACTTTTAAACAATACACTGAGCTGCGTATGAGAGAGAGAGAAGGGGAGATGACTTACACATAAGGCTGGGATTATCTGATCTATACAACCCAGGTGTTGCCTTTATACAAAACTTAGCTACTTCCAGAAGATTCCGAATGATTTGGGAAGTGTCAGAGGCTGGTCTAACAGCAACGCCAGAGTTTCCAGCTATCACATATTGAACAGGAGAGCCAAATCCGTTCACGGCAACCCTCCCCAGCCAGCTCCCCCACCCCCCTTTATCCCCGAAACTAAAAAAAAAGATAACATGCTTACACTAGGGATTTTGGGAAAATTAGAAACCACATGGCCAATAATTGCGTATTTTCTCTCTAGCATGACGTAATACCTCACTAAAATATGAGAAAACGTTACATAAGCCCTTGTTCTTATTTCGTATGGTCACGTGACACTCTCAAACATAATGCGCAAGACTTAGTAATATAAATACGTGAAATAAAAATTAAAACTTGAAAATAACGTAAATTCACATATACTGAATTGAATAAAGAATATAATGAAATTACAAATGAAATTCTCAAGTAATTTACATAATAAACTAAAATCTAAACAAGAGGAACTCATCTTAAGAGCTGGCTAACCTCTTCAATGCACAGATAGATTTTGTGAGACTCATAACCAACACGTGAAAAAAAAGTTAAATTTCAAAATATAACGTAAATATACACATACTAACTTGAATAAAGAATAAAATGACATTCACGACTAAAGGCTTACGTAATTTACATAAAATACTTACATCTACATGAGAGGAGCTCCTTTTACCGGCTGGGTATCATCTCTTCAATGCACAAATAAAATATAAATAATATTATGAATAAACCACTATATTTACTTTACATTAGACCAGCTTCGTAAGATAGTTTCCCCCAAAAAAGATTATTTATTAGGGGCTTAAATCCATCGATTCAACCCAAGAAAAATAATATGTAACCACTTTATCCTTATATGTTCGTTATCTTTACCTGGTATATACTTTACATTAATACAATACGGTTGCAAACATAATGACCACATAGTTAACCTTTAGTTGTTATCTTTTATTTTATTCATAAAAGGCAAAGGATTAAAATCCGAGTACAATGTAATCTCATTCTGTGGTCAATTTATGTAAATTAAAAACCTAATAATCGCTGCGATCAGCACCAGCAGTTCAGTTTCAACAGACGAATCGACTCGTTGCCTCTTCTTCAGCTTTATAACATAAGACACTCAGGATGAATTCCTTCCTTATATTCTTACAATAAGCAAGCCCCAATCCTGTTATGTAATGCATCCACTTGGAAAAAGAATTTCTTAGTGAAATCTGGTGCTTGAAGATGTGAAAACGAGTCAAGGACAGGGGAAGAAAAGCTTTAGCACAAAGATTACGAACAGACTGGTTATGGTAGGATGGCAGGTGTTGGTCTATGCATCGGGAAGAAGATTCCCTCTCGCCAATGAGTTCTCAGAATCATTCCGGATTTTGTAGGAAAGCAGTGACCGGACCTTCATTAACGGGATATCATAGGTCCAGTCACTGTTTTCCTCCAAAATCCGGAATGATTCTGGGAACTCATTGGCGAAAGGGAATCTTCTTCCCGATGCATAGACCAACACCTGACGTCGTAAAGTAACCTATCTGTTCGTACTCCTCTTACCAACCTTTTCTTCCCCTGTCCTTGACTCGTTTTTACATCTTCTAGGGAAATTTTCTTAACTTGCCGATTCCTTTCCTCAAATCTTTGATATTTCCTTCGTCCGTTTCCTCCACATCCATCCTTTTCCTGTCAAGATTTTCTTTGGTCCTTTGTTGTAGGGTCCTGCAACCTGTCTGTTCGTACTCTTCCTTCCAAACCTTTTCTTCATTTGTCCTTGACTCGTTGTCTTCATGCCTTCTAGGGAAAATTTCCTTATCTTGCCGATCCTTATCTCCAAATTCTGTTAGCATTGCATCCTTCCGTTGCAGTCCTATCAGCCTTTTTCTACTCATTTGTTCGACTGCTAATGTTGAATTTTCTATTTCTTCCAAATCCAATTCTTCTTTGTCCTCTTGTCCGCTCGTCTGTCGTTTGGGCCTACTCTTTAGTTCTTTTCTTGGGTACCACAAGGGAATCCTCTTCTTTGGAAACCAAATTCTGCAAGTTTGTGCTCCTTCAATTTCTTTTTCTTCTTTGTCCTCTTATCCGCTTGTCTGTCATTCCTCTTCATTCGGGCCTATTCGGAAGTTCTCTTCTTGCATACCATGAAACGAATTCTCTTCTTCAGAAAACAAATCCTTTAAGTTCATTGCTCCTTCGATTTCTGTTTCTTCTTTTTCCTCTTGTCCACTCGCCTGGAGTCTCAGCAGGATGTCTGCTCCTTCGACAGTCATTGAATTCTTTACCACAAACTCAAAATTACCTGTCAACAACTCGCATGCGAGTTTTAAACAGCAAATATGGGTGACGACCTCACCTCCTATTCCCGTCAAAATGATTGAGTCCCCTGTGAGAGACTGTTTCACCATCGAATGTACTCCTTGTACCACCATACTATGGTTACAACCAATGAGGTTATATGGGTGAAGGTGGCGCAGGTATTCAATGCTTATGGGAAATGGCTTGAGCATAAGAGCTGTATGAAAGACCACAATCCTTAACTCTATTTAAAACTGGAAGATTATTTACAGATTCCAGAGGAATACAGTTCCCTTTGAACACATCCACCAAGAATTTATGAACTAAAATTCGTTTGTAAGCTGCAGAACACTGACGGGCAGTTAGGTTGTTATTACATCCTCCCATAGATCTAACTTGACCATAAAAAGAGTTCTAGGTGATCTTAGCTCATCTTATACAATCACAAATTTTCTTATTTGGGTTTAGGTACACAAATTATGAATCAAGGAAAGTCAGTTTTACGATTGGAATTCAACAAAGGTTTACTACATTGAAGTTTAAATTGTCTTAGATATAACTCAGCATGGCCCAAAAAATCTCTAAAGAATCTTTGATTATCCTTTTGCATGTGTCTTTTAAAATTCCCCACGCAAAAGTTCATTGAATTCATCACATCCAACGAATTATTTATAATGGTAATGAAATTAATTGTTGCTTCACATCCCTTGATGAAACTTCAGGCATTTTGAAATAGATTCACTTGGTAATTGTGCTGCACGTTTAGGATTCATCTTTTTTTTTTTAATAATAATAAGAGATGAAAATTTTTTTTCCCCTAATGAATTCCTAATTAACATTCGCATATGGCAGGGATCAAAAATATAGATATCTGCTTTTTCGCCGCTGGATGGAGAAACAAAGTTTTTATACTTTCAGAATCTCGACGACAACCGAGCTCTTTGACCATAGCAGCATTCGTTGATAGCTCATCGAAAGTCAAAGACATAATTTTGACCCCCTCTGAATGCAGCTTAGCTAGACGTTGTATATATATATATATATATATATATATATATATATATATATATATATATATATATATATATATATATATATATACGCACACACACTATATATATATATATATATATAAATATATATATATATATAT